>NC_041381.1:708559239-708615026 GCF_002162155.2 Triticum dicoccoides
CGAAAGCGGGCGCTGGAGGGTTCACGGCTATAGGATGGGGTGAGGGGGTGCCGGTGCGTGCGTCCATCGGGTCAGCTCGCCGGTACCGGCGCGTGCGGGGCGAAGGTGGCGCGGGGGGAGAGTGCGGCGCGAGCGCTCGTGTGTGCCGCGCGCGGAAGCGGGCGCCCCAAATACGCAGCGCGCGATAGCGATTCGGACCGCGCGTCCAACTCTATATGCCGCGTGCATAGTTATTGCGCGTCCGCTGGAGACACACTAGCGATTGTGCGCGCGCTAAAATGGATAAATTTGCGGCGCGGCGCTTGTTTAGCGCGCCTGGTCGAGATGCTCTTAGCCCGGATCCGGCCGCCGCCCTGCTCGGCCGACTCGCTCGCGACCTCCCCACCCTATGCTACGCAGGCACAGTGCTCCCTCCCTCCCTCCCTTCCTTCTCTTTGCTCTGCTTAACTGAATAATACATTACAGTAATACTAGTATGTTTCTTCAGATTTTGTGGCAATCCTGCAGTTGTTGTGGGCGGTGTACGAGAGGTTGAGCATGGAGCGATACATGAGGCTGGCGTCTCTCAACCTCTACAGACACGAGCTCTTGCACCAGAGCTTCTCCCTCCGAGCGAGAGACCACCTCATCGAGCTGCTCAAGGAACCATAACCATCATTCACTGAAGAATTCCTTGATCCATTCATTCATGAGCGAGCGATGATGGATGATGAGACAGTTTTTTGATCCACCACTGTTTTGGGCTCTCTCTCAGTTTTTTTAGTGTGCCTGCTTAGATTGTTTGATTGATTTTGTTGCCGCTGCTTACGGCTGTTGGTGTTCACAAAATGTACTCTACTGTACTGTACCTAGATAGATAGCTCTGCTCTGAATGAATGAATGAACGAACCTGGAGATTAGATTGTTACATGATACTGAAGCCATCCATAATTTGGCTGATTTGGTTGCTGCTCATGGCTCTTGGTTGGCTTCTGAATCTAGTTAGTTAGTTAGTTAGTTTGTTTGTTTGTTTAGCGTTTGTGTTGTCACTCTGCTTTCTCTGTATGAATTGAATTCTCTTCAACTTGAGCGAGCACAGCATTTTCTTAACATGTCATGTGATGCGATCAGCCTGCATCAAGCCTCACAAGTGCAAACATTGGCATTCACAATTGCAAACAAAGACGACAACACATCCACAATTCCATACCCACCTCAGGATACATACCTGCAGCAAACAAAATACCATACTAACTAAGGATGGAGATAGATAGATAGATAGATAGATATGATCCCACAATACATACCATCAGCCATGCAATGTTCAAACACTTAACTTGATTATCCACCCAAGTCTAAGTGTAGCTAGCAGACCATCAAAGATCAAGCTAGGTCGGTTGGTTGGTTGGCGGCACCGGACCGACGTGTGGCCCCCTCCCTGGCTCGACGACGTGTCCGACATGTCCTCAAACTTCATGACGCCGCCGCCAGATGCGCGTACGCTATCGGAGCAGCTGCCAAAACAAAACACACACGACATAAGCAACCAACCGCACACATGCATTCGCAAACACAAAAAAACAGCGAGCATGGATCGAGCGAGTCTTCAAACAAACATACCTACTGATATCGCTGTCGTGCTCCTCTGGTACCTGAAAGAAAGAAAGAAAGAAAAGGCCATGCCGACAGGTTCAGACACAATTTGTCACACGAATGACCCAAGCCTAGACTAGTAGTAACAACATAAGCCAATCTCATCATGCAGAACATGGTAATGTGTTGGCCTCGACGTGCCCTGCCACACAAAAAAAAAACCCACCTGAATGCACCCTACTACCTACTGCTACATTGTGCTACTAAGCAAAAACAGAGCAGAAAGCAGAGTCTACTACTTACAATCATCCCAGCATGCGCGCACATGTAGTACAAGTCAAAGTTCTTGGGATGGCAGACTAACTTGTTTATCCACCACAGTGCCTAGAGAATATGACATGGACACTTGCTGTTACGATCTATCGTTTCGTTTCACACAAGAGAACAGCATGCAAACCCACGTATAAAAAGTAGTGGACTTCGGAAAGACGTTTGTTTACCAGGAGGAACATTTTCTGGCGAGTTTGTCTGGTGTGATGGGTTTTTTTTCTGAGCAACAATGACTGTGAACTTGTCGTCAAGGCACTTGCATGCCTGCATTGGTTGGTTGCTTGGTTGGTTAAAAGTAGATCAAATATGATTATTACTTGTACCTAGGTTACAAGTATTGTAAAGCACAAGTTGGGATCAAATAAATACACTACCTCAATGATGTGCTCAAGCTCCATGTTTATCACCTGAGTAAACTGGCTTTCGCTAACTCCATCCCTGAAAGCAGCATGAGCTATATCCGTTTTCAGCAGAGAAACATTTGAGGAACTAGAAAAATTTACTGCTATATATTAGCAAATACTCCTAGTAGTTTCACAACTTGGTACCTGAAAATAATAACTTGGTCTGGCTTTCGCTTCCCAGAGCTAGTGTACAAGTCAATAAGAGATTCCCTGGAAATCCATTCCATTCCATTAGGAAAGCGTGCAACGAAGCACAACATACATACTAGAAACAGTTTGGACAATGAACTGGACTCAAGATCGACTTACCGAATAAGGCCATCATCTTCAGCTCCCCGTGGCTTAAACAGGGAAGCCATCACCTCCTGCTTGGGTGACTGAGTGTGCATTGTTGCTCTGTATTTAGAGATGAGAGGCCACACGACAACTCATCAGACCAGAGAGTAAAAAATACGTATCCCGCTTCTTACCGCAGCAATGGAAGACCATGCGAGACATCCATGCCCAGGCCCCAGGATGATAGTAGGCACCTTCCCCACGATGGGCTGCTTCAATTTGAAGCGGTGTGTTGAGTCCACCCAGCTGGGGTGGAAAGACAAAAGCGACAGGCCTTGGCATACAGACACAGTAGCCCATAAATAAATACAGCTAAAAATCTGGAGTAGATGACTACTCACATCATTAAGTGTTGACATTCTTTCGTGAGGCTTCTGTCCTCTGCATAGTTGACAGAGCCTTGGTGTATCTTTGCAGAGGAACGAGCGTGCAAAGCTGGTCGCACAAAAAAGTTCACATCAGGACCTGAGAAGAAATTTCACAAGGGGTGTAAAATAGCAAGTCTCTGAAACGAACCTCCACGGGGAAATATGTCGGACGCTTTGGCCTCCCAGCATTGATACAGGGAAGATTGCCAGAATAGTGCTGTTCTACTCCTCTGTTCGTCACAAAGTAATCATAGACAGTGATCTCAACAGTTTTAGTGCTGTCCCCATTCCTCCGCTTCAGCGGGAACCTAGTTAAACATAACAAACATTTATTATGCATCCATTCAAATAAAATGAAATAAACCATATGTATATATCAAGTTAGCTACCTCCTGTGTTGCCCAAACACTTTAGAGAGAACATCCAACCCACTTCCGCAGGTCTCCTCCACACATGGACTGCATTTTCTAAGACAACCCAGAATAGCAAAGCAAGTTTAGGTGACGTAAAATAGTATGATGGATATTATTTTTTGGGATAATTTTTATCTTTTAGATAGAAAGGTTTAATTCAACACTCAACAAGGACTCTCATGGTAAGTATATATATATATATATATATATATATATATATATATATATATATATATGGGATCATTAACAACTAAAGTATGTCCACGCATTAAAAACAGAATAAAAAAGCAGATCTCAAATTGAAGATATCACAAAAATAACAAGGATGCAAAGTTTGCATACAATGCTCCCAAATGAACTCAAATCAGAATCTGCGCATACATTTTACACAAACATTATATGCCAAAACAAGATAACAAAGAGACCAAAAAGGGAGATGATCACATGATCAAATAACCTAAAGCATGTTTATGCATTAAAACAGAATAAAAAAGCACATCTCAAATTGAAGATGTCACAAAAATAACAAGGATGCAAAGTTGAACATATATGCCAAAACAAAGAGATCAAAAAGTGAGATGATCACATGATCAATCAAATAACCTAACAGTTAAATCCAACATTGTCGGTTATCAAGTCACCAACATCACAATTCACAAGGTCGCATACAGTACATCATACAACCAGGAATTTAAAGTCTACACTGCAACCTACAGGCCAGCCTACTCGGCAGTGCAGCACTATAGTCCATAACATGCTCGGTTTGTAATACTAGAGAGTACCAGTTTAAGCACTACAACCAAAAGGAGTACATAAATAGGTAATTAAGCTGGCATTGTTGACAAGGAGTTGTTCGACAAATCTTGGGGTAGCACAGCTCCAGCAAAAGGTCAAATGGCAAGCCATGTTGCTTCAAAGGGTAAGCTCCTACAAAAGATATATCATCAGTACAAGGTAGGCAGCATGGATGTGTATATTGTACAACAAATTAGCTTACAAAACTAAACACAAGCAATAACTCGTGGAACTTGGCAAGGAGTGTTCAAACACAAGCAATCAGCGTCTGGAGTAGATTTTTTTATCTATAAACATGTCTAAAACTTGTACCAAAGAAAGGTGACTTACCTACTACGCCAATGGAGGAAATTCATAGTCCGCGTAACCAACCCCTAAGTCAGATGGTTCCTCCATAATCCTCTTGAACTCCACCCTCATCTTTGACATCATCTCAGACCTCTTGTCCTTCAAGATGGACTGCCTTGCCTCCAAAATCCGGAGTTTGGCATGCCAGAGGGCCCTCTGGGCACGCCTGTCACGAGCAGCTGCCTCATCCCTCTCTTGTTGTGTACCATAAGCATGTTGATATGGGACTCTCTGTTGGGGTGTGGCATGCTCAAAGCTAGGATCTTCTGGGAACTGATAATGAGAAAAACGCAATACTAAGCAAACATACTACAAGAGTTTTCTATACAAAAAATAGCACAGTACTAGCAAACATATCACACCACTTGACAAATAATAAATGCTACTCTTAATACAGGCATCTGGTTATAAGTTGTTATCTCAATGAAATGCACCCAATATAAGTACTAGTAAACTCATTCAAACGATGTGACATGAAAACCATGGCTGGCTTATAACATGGATGGAAATAAGCAAACCAGAGACAAAACAATCACTTGCATAATTCTTTCTAAACATGTTATAGTAACAGAGATATATCCAACAGGAGGCAAGCGAATTTCATAAGATCTACTACTCAAAACTGGTTTAAACTGATGTTTATTATCCCAAAAGAAAGAGAACAACGTACAGGAGGGTGTGGATAGATGGCATGTTGTACTCCCCGATTTCTTTCGAGAAGTGGAGGTCCATTAGGTGCCATCTGAGCCATCTGTTTGTCATCGTAGAGCACAAGGACCTTCAGGAATGCTATGCTTGCTTCAACTCCCTCCATCTCTTGATTCATCCGCTCCAGGGATGCGTCAAGCATGTTGTTGAAGGACTCCTCTAATGTCCCCTTGGTCTTAGACTTGCACTTCAACAACTCTGGATTAACCAATATGAATCCATGCCTTCCTGGATGGGTCCTCAGACTGATAGCTGCTGCATCTTGAAGGGGGGCTCGCTCATCCAATTGAAATCGAACCTGATCAGCTTCATACGTGTTAGTGATGTCCAGATCTTGAAGCGCGTCGTCAACATCAGCAAGACTGGAAACTACTCTGACGACTTGGGCCATGGTGGGATATCCTCCTGTAAAAGAAACCCTAAACTTTATTTCATACCAACCCTAGGTGCTAAGAGAGAAGGAAGAGGTGCTAAGAGAGGAGGAGCACCTTCTGGCGGCAGGGCAGAGAAGGACGGCGGCTAGGAGACGAGGGAGGAGGCGAGGGCGAGGATGCTAGGTCCGTTTTGAGGGGAGGCGACCGGCTCCAGCGTACGTATTTATACGGCGGGGCGGCGGCTAGTAGTTGGGCTGGGCCACAACCAAACTCCCTCCAGGAAAAGAACCAAACATGAGTGAGCACCTCATCACCACAACCCACACGATTGCGGAACGTTCTTTTGTGATCACATAATAAGCGTTTAGGTATCAAAAAAGGACTTCCCTAGTCACAAGAGAAGAGAAGAGAAGAGGCACTCTTGACGTCTGAAACAAAACAAAACGAGGTTAGCAGAATGAGTGCCTCCTTCACTCCCTTCCAGGGTACGAGAGAGCACGACGTCGAAACAGAGGAGTAGGTGCCTGTTAGACTGTATAGTTCCCGTATGTGTGTATGTATGATGTAACATTGTACCCCTTTATTATATATTGTATATGTGATAGGCCACCCTTAGAGGGTTGTGCCGGTTCCCCCAAACCTATTGTCTTACATGGTATCAGCCTAGGTTAAACTCGCTTCCGCCCTAAACTCCCGACACCGCCGCCGCCGCCGCCCCCACCTCCGATCGCTCCTCCGCCGCCACGACGAGCACCGTCGCCTCCGGCTCCACCACCGCCGGGTTTCTGCCAGCCTCTCTCGCGGCTCTCCTCTCGCGGGCGCTCGATGCTGCCGCCGTCCAACAACCGATCGGAACGAGGAGCGTTGGCTCCATCTTCGCCAACTTGGCCGCTTCTTCGCCCGGGAACGCGTTGACGGTCCACACTGCCGCCGCCGCCTCATCGCCCGCATCACTCTCCACCGTCATCCCGCCTCCTCCGGGGGTCGCGCCCGCGTCGGCCTGGATGGCCGGGCTCCCTGCCTCGGGCTCGGCGCCGGTGCTATCCGCCCCTGCGGCGTCTGCGCCCCTCGCCGCTTCCACGACGGTGTGTCCTGCCTCCACGTCGTATCCGCCTCAGGCAGCCCACTCCGCGGGTTCGCTCCCGCCGCCACCATTCCACTTCGGGAACATCATTACCATCAAGTTGTCATCAGACAACTACATCTTTTGGCGTGCGCAGGTCCTTCCGCTTCTTGGGAGTCACTATCTGCTTGGCTACGTCGATGGCTCCCTCCCCTGCCCTCCTGCGCTGGTAGATAGCGTGCACGGCCTGGTGTACAATCTAGCGCACCGTGTTTGGACAGGGCAGTTGCCGGACTCGTTGTCTTCGCCAAGACGTCGCATGAGGCATGGAACATCCTCGAGCACTCGCTTGCGGCGCAGTCGCAGGCCCGTGTCTCTTCGCTCCGTCGTCAACTTGGCGAGTGTGAGAAGTTTGACTCCACGGCCGCCGAGTTCTACAACAAGGTCAAGGATCTTGCCGACACGTTGGCCTCCATCGGACAGCCCCTCACCGACTCCGAGTTCAATTCCTTCATTGTCAATGGCCTTGACGAGGAGTATGATGCCTTGGTTGAGATCATCAATGAGTGGGGCAACTCGAACCCCATGATGGCGCATGAGGTTTTCTCTGGCCTTCTCCTTACTGAGCAGCGGGTCGAGTCGCGCCGCTCCAAGAGCAGCCACGGGTCCCTCTCGGCCAATGCCGCCACCAAGGGTGGCCGCCACCCCTCATCGTCCAAGTCTTCTTCGGGGCCGCCACCGCCACTCGCCTCGCCCCCCCTCCGATCGTAACCTTACCGGGGGCTGGTGGTAAGCGTGTGTGTCAACTTTGTGGCATTGACGGGCACTAGGCCTCTAAGTGTCACAAACGTTTCCAGAAGAGCTTTCTTGGCCTTGGCAATGATGGCAAGGACACGTGTAACTTTGCGCGTCAGGTGGCCATGGCAGACCGCCCGGTGTCAACAAAGCAACAAGGGCACACTCAGTCCTACTCCATTGACCCACACTAGTATATGGACTCTGGAGCAACGGAGCATCTGACGAGTGAGATGGGGAAGCTTCATACTCGCGAACCCTATCATGGCTCTGACAAGATCCACACTGCCAATGGAGCAGGTATGCATATATCTCATATTGGTCAAGCATCTCTTCTCACCAGCCATGCAAATAGGATTCTTCAGCTTCGCAATGTTCTTAGAGTTCCATCTGTGACACGTAATCTTCTTTCAGTTCCTAAACTCACACGTGATAATAATGTGCTTTGTGAATTTCATCCTTTTGATCTTTTTATTAAGGATCGGGGCGCGAGGGACATTCTTCTTAGTGGTCGGTTGTGCCAGGGCCTCTATCGTCTGGAGCATCCTGGTGTCACTCGCGTTTTCAGCGGAGTTCGGGTATCTCCGTCCCAGTGGCATGCTCGGCTTGGCCACCCAGCCACACCTATCGTCCGTCATGTTTTGCGTCGTCATGAACTTCCTAGCATGTCTAGTAATAAAGATGTAGCAGTGTGTGATGCCTGTCAGCAGGGGAAGAGTCATCAACTTCCCTTTTCAGAGTCTAGTCGTGAGGTGAAACATCCTTTAGAACTTGTGTTTTCAGATGTATGGGGTCCTGCTCAGACTTCCGTCAGTGGTCACAATTATTATATAAGTTTCGTTGATGCTTACAGTCGCTTTACTGGCTTTATCTTATTAAACGTAAATCTGATGTGTTCGATATTTTTTTCAGTTTCAAAAACATGTTGAAAGCCTTCTCAAGCACAAAATTGTTCATGTTGAGTCAGATTGGGGGGCGAGTATCGCAACCTCAACTCCTTCTTTCAGTCGCTTGGGATCGCTCACCGTTTAGCATGTCCACATACACATCAGCAGAATGGTTCAGTAGAACGTAAGCATCGTCACATTGTTGAAACTGGTCTTACTCTTTTGGCCCATGCATCGGTTCCATTTCGTTTTTGGAGTGATGCTTTCACCACTGCATGCTTTCTCATAAACCATACTCCCACTCATTTTTGAACATGAAGACTCCCATTGAAGTTCTCCCTAATGAACAACCTGATTACACCTTCTTTAAGGTTTTTGGATGCGCTTGCTGGCCGCATCTTCGTCCATATAACAAGCGCAAGCTTGAGTTTTGCTCCAAGAAGTGTGTCTTTCTTGGCTATAGCTCCCTTCATAAAGGATACCAATGTCTTCATGTTCTCACTAATCGTGTTTATATATCTTGGGATGGCGTGTTTGATGAACATGTTTTTCCCTTTGTCAAACTTCATGTGTCCACCACTGAACCACCATCCATGCATTCATCCTCTATTGCCTCTGACCAATTTGATGATGTTGCATATTCTCCTATACTGTTGCCTAACCATGGTGCAGGCACTGGACGTGGGGCTCGTTTGGAAATTTTAGAGGCACCGTCGCCTCCCTCGTCAGCCTCACCAGCGGCTCACGACGATCATGTTGAGCTTCTGCATGGCCTCGGCAACCGTGCCCATGCACGTTCGGTTGATCACCCAGCGACACTGTGTGTCTCGGTGCCCCTGGCCTCTGGGCCGCTTGCCTCGGCGCCTCTGGCCTGTGGGCCTCCTGCGTCGGCGCCCCTGGTTTGTCGGCCGCCCGCCTCGACGCCCCTGGACTCTGGGCTGGCCTCGCCACTTCGGCTAGTAACGCCGGCCTCGTCGCCCCCTTGGCCTACCACGACGGACTCGCCTGGGCCGAGCTCACCTGCCTCCGGCTCGCCGCTGCTGGCTGAGGTGTCTCGGTCGCTGGCGGGGGCGTCTCCATCATCATCGCCGTCACTCAGTCCCATGTCGATTGAGCTCTCCTCGGCTCATGTGGCTACCGCGGCTCCTCCACGACCACATACGCGGAGCCGCAGTGGTATTTTTTCAGCCCAAGCAGCGTCATGATGGCATTGTTGCTTGGTTGGCTGCCTGTCTGACTGCTGTTTGTGCGGATCCGGCCTCTGAGCCTCGTACGTATCAAGCTGCTCTGAGTATACCTCATTGGAGAGAGGCCATGGAGTAGGAGTACCATGCTCTTCTTCGGAACAAGACATGGACTCTTGTTCCACCACCACCCCGTGTTAATGTCCTTGATTCTAAATGGGGTTTCAAAGTGAAGAAGCATTCTGATGGGTCCATTGAGCACTACAAGATGCGGCTAGTTGCTAGAGGTTTTCGGCAGCGCTATGGTCTTGACTATGAGGACACTTTCAGTCCGGTGGTTAAGCCTACTAGCATCAGGCTTCTTCTCTCTCTTGCAGTCACTCGGGGTTGGTCTCTTCGTCGGCTTGATGTGTAGAATGCTTTCCTTCATGGTGTACTGGAGGAGGAGGTCTACATGAGGCAGCCTCCTGGGTTCACTGTTCCTGATTGTCCTGATTATCTATGTCATCTCACCAAAGCGCTCTATGGTCTGAAGCAGGCTCCTCATGCTTGGCATGCTCGCCTTGTGATAGCTCTTCGTGCTCATGGTTTTGCCTCATCAGCTGCTGACTCTTCATTATTTCTTCTACAAAGGACTGAAGTTACTATGTATCTGCTGGGCTATGTGGATGATATTATACTTGTTAGTTTCTTGTCCGCTGCTACTACTCTTGTTCATTCTCTTGGTGCTGATTTTGCTGTCAAAGACCTTGGGAAGCTTCATTACTTTTTGGTGTGGAAGTTTCTTCCGGTTCTGATGGTCTTGTCATGATGCAGAAGAAGTACTCCTTGGATCTGTTGCGGCAGGCTAGGATGCTTAAGTGCAAACCGATGACTACACCTATATCTACCACTCACAAGATCACTGATGTGGATGGTGAGCTTCTGACTTCTGCTGGTGCGACACAGTATAGGAGCATTGTTGGTGGGCTTCAGTACTTGAAGATCACACGTCCAGATATTTCCTTTGCTGTCAATAGAGTATGTCAGTATCTCCAGGCACCTCGTGACACTCATTGGTCTGCTGTTAAGCGCATTTTGCGCTATATTCGCTTCACACTGTCCTATGGTCTGCATATTCGACCGAATCCTTCTGGGGTCATTTCGGCATACTCTGATGCGGACTGGGCTGGCAGTGTTGGGGAACGTAGCAGAAATTCAAAAAATTTCCTACGTGTCACCAAGATCTATCTATGGAGAAACCAGCAACGAGGGGAAGGAGAGTGCATCTACATACCCTTGTAGATCGCTAAGTGGAAGCGTTCAAGAGAACGGGGTTGAAGGAGTCGTACTCGTCGTGATCCAAATCACCGGAGATCCTAGTGCCGAACGGACGGCACCTCCGCGTTCAACACACGTGCAGCCCGGTGACGTCTCCCATGCCTTGATCCAGCAAGGAGAGAGGGAGAGGTTGAGGAAGACTCCGTCCAGCAGCAGCACAACGGCGTGGTGGTGGTGGAGGAGCGTGGCAATCCTGCAGGGCTTCGCCAAGCACCGCGGGAGAGGAGCAGGGAGAGAGGTAGGGCTGCGCCAGCGAGAGGTCAAACTCTTATGTTGGCAGCCCCAAAATCCTCAAGTATATATAGGGGAGAGGGAGGGGGCTGCGCCTCCCCTAGGGTTCCCACCCCCAAGGGTGTGGCTGCCCCCAAAACCCATCTAGGGTGCGGCCAACGGGGGGAGAGGGGAAACTTGCCCCCCAAGTTAGGTGGGTGCGCCCCCTCCCCCAACCCTAGGCGCCTTGGGCCCTTGTGGGGGGCGCACCAGCCCACCTGGGGCTGGTCCCCTCCCACACTTGGCCCATGCAGCCCTCCGGGGCCGGTGGCCCCACTTGGTGGACCCCAGGGACCCTCCCGGTGGTCCCGGTACGTTACCGATAAAACCCGAAACTTTTCCGGTGACCAAAACAGGACTTCCCATATATAAATCTTTACCTTCAGACCATTCCGAAACTCCTCATGACGTCCGAGATCTCATACGAGACTCCGAACAACATTCGGTAACCACATACAAACTTCCTATATAACCCTAGCGTCATCGAACCTTAAGTGTGTAGACCCTACAGGTTCGGGAATCATGCAGACATGACCGAGACATTCTCCGGTCAATAACCAACAGCGGGATCTGGATACCCATGTTGGCTCCCACATGTTCCACGATGATCTCATCAGATGAACCACGATGTCGAGGATTCGATTAATCCCGTATACAATTCCCTTTGTCTACCGGTATTGTACTTGCCCGAGATTCGATCGTCGGTATGTCGATACCTTGTTCAATCTCGTTACTCGCAAGTCTCTTTACTCGTTCCGTAACACATCATCCCGTGATCAACCCCTTGGTCACATTGTGCACATTATGATGATGTCCTATCGAGTGGGCCCAGAGATACCTCTCCGACACGCGGAGTGACAAATCCCAGTCTCGATTCATGCCAACCCAACAGACGCTTTCGGAGATACCCGTAGTGCACCTTTATAGCCACCCAGTTATGTTGTGACGTTTGGTGCACCCAAAGCATTCCTACGGTATCCGGGAGTTGCACAATCTCATGGTCTAAGGAAATGATACTTGACATTAGAAAAGCTTTAGCATACGAACTACGATCTTTGTCCTAGGCTTACGATTGGGTCTTGTCCATCACATCATTCTCCTAATGATGTGATCCCGTTATCAACGACATCCAATGTCCATGGTCAGGAAACCGTAACCATCTGTCGATCAACGAGCTAGTCAACTAGAGGCTTACTAGGGACATGGTGTTGTCTATGTACCCACACATGTATCTGAGTTTCCTATCAATACAATTATAGCATGGATAATAAACGATTATCATGAACAAGGAAATATAATAATAATAAATAATTTATTATTGCCTCTAGGGCATATTTCCAACAGTCTCCCACTTGCACTAGAGTCAATAATCTAGTTCACATCGCCATGTGATTAACACTGACAGGTCACATCGCCATGTGACCAACATCCAAAGAGTTTACTAGTGTCACTAAACTAGTTCACATCATCATGTGATTAAGACTCAATGAGTTCTGGGGTTTGATCATGTTTTGCTTGTGAGAGAGGTTTTAGTCAACGGGTCTGCAACATTCAGATCCGTATGTACTTCGCAAATCTCTATGTCATATTGTAAATGTTGCTTCCACGCTCGACTTGGAGCTATTCCAAATGGTTGCTCCACTATACGTATCCGGTTTGCTACTCAGAGTCACTCGGATAGGTGTTAAAGCTTGCATCGACGTAACCCTTTACGCCGAACTCTTTATCACATCCATAATCGAGAAACATGTCCTTATTTACTCCAAGGACAATTTTGACCGCTGTCCGATGATCCGTTCCTGGATCATTCTTGTACCCCTTGACTAACTCATGGCAAGGCACACTTCCGGTGCGGTACACAACATAGCATACTACAGAGCCTATGTCTTAAGCATAGGGGACGACCTTTGTCCTTTCTCTCTCTTCTGCCGTGGTCGAGCTTTAACTCTTAACTTCATACCTTACAACTCAGGCAAGAACTCCTTCTTTGTCTGATCCATCTTGAACACCTTCAAGATCATGTCAAGGTATGTGCTCATTTGAAAGTACCATTGAGCATTTTTGATCTATCCTCATAGATCTTGGTGCTCAACGTTTAAGCAGCTTAATCCAGGTTTTCTATTGAAAACACTTTTCAAATAACCCCATATGCTTTCCAGAAATTCTACATTATTTCTGATCAACAATATGTTAACAACATATACTCATCAGAAATTCTATAGTGCTCCCACTCACTTCTTTGGAAATACAAGTTTCTCATAAACTTTGTATAAACCCAAAATCTTTGATCATCTCATCAAAGCGTACATTCCAACTCCGAGGTGCTTACTCCAGTCCTTATAAGGATTGCTGGAGCTTTGCATACTTGTTAGCGTCTTTCAGGATTGTCAAAACCTTCTGGTTGTATCACATACAACCTTTCCTTAAGTATTACATCGAGGAAACAATGTTTTGACATCCTATCCGCAAGATTTCATAAATAATGTAGTAACTGCTAATCTAATTCCAACAGACTCTTAGCATCGCTATGAATGAGAAAGTCTCATCGCAGTCAACTCCTTGAACTTGTCGGAAAACATCTTAACGACAAGTCGAGCTTTCTTAATGGTGACACTTTACCATCATTGTCCGTCTTCTTCTAAAATCCATCTGTACCCAACAGCCTTTACGACCATCAAGTAGTTCTTCCAAAGTCTACACTTTGTTTTCATACATGGATCCTCTCTCGGATTTTATGGCCTCAAGCCATTTGTCGGAATCCGAGCCCACCATCGCTTCTCCATAGCTCGTAGGTTCATCGTTGTCCAGCAACATGACCTTCAAGACAGGATTACTGTACCACTCCGAAGCAGTACGCGTCCTTGTCGACCTACGAGGTTTGGTAGTGACTTGATCCGAAGTTTCATGATCACTATCACCAGCTTCCACTTCAATTGGTGTAGGTGCCACATGAACAACTTCCTGTGCCCTGCTACACACTGGTTAAAGTGATGGTTCATTAACCTTATCAAGTCTCCACCATCCTCCCACTCAATTCTTTCGAGACAAACTTTTCCTCGAGAAAGGACCCGTTTGTAGAAACAATCTTTTGCATCTGGGTCTGAATTAGGAGGTTTACCCAACTGTTTTTGGGTGTCCTATGAAGATGTATTTATCCGCTTTGGGTTCGAGCTTATCAGGATGAAACTTTTCACATAAGCGTCGCAACCCAAAACTTTCAAGAAACGACAGCTTAGGTTTCTCTAAACCACAGTTCACACGCTGTCATCTCAACGGAATTACGTGGTGCCCTATTAAAGTGAATGTGGTTGTCTCTAATGCCTAACCCATGAACGATAGTGGTAATTCGATAAGAGACATCATGGTACACACCATATCCAATAGGGTGCAACTATGATGTTCGGACACACCATCACACTATGGTGTTCCAGGCGGTATTAATTGTGAAACAATTTCCACAATGTCTTAATTGCGTGCCAAAACTCGTAACTCAGATACTCATCTCTATGATCATATCATAGACATTTTATCCTCTTGTCACGATGATCTTCAACTTCACTCTGAAATTACTTGAACCATTCAATAATTCAGACTTGTGTTTCATCAAGTAAATATACTCAATATCTACTCAAATCATCTATAAAGTAAGAACATAACGGTATTCACTGCATGCCTCAGCACTCATTGGACTGCACACATCAAAATGTGTTACTTCCAACAAGTTGCTATCTTGTTCCATCTTACTGAAAACGAGGCTTTCCAGTCATCTTGCCCATGTGGTATGATTTGCATATCTCAAGTGATTCAAAATCAAGTGAGTCCAAACGATCCATCTGCATGGAGTTTCTTCATGCGTATACACCAATAGACATGGTTCACATGTCTCAAACTTTTCAAAAAACGAGTGAGTCCAAAGATCCATCAACATGGAGCTTCTTCATGCGTTTTATACCAATATGACTTACATGGCAGTGCCACAAGTAAGTGGTACTATCATTACTATCTTATATCTTTTGGCATTAAAATGTGTATCACTACGATCGAGATTCAATAAACCATTCTTTTAGGTGTAAGACCATTGAAGGTATTATTCAAATAAATAGAGTAACCATTATTCTCCTTAAATGAATAACCGTATTGCGGTAGACATAATCCAATCATGTCTATGCTCAACGCAAACACCAAATAACAATATTCAAGTTCAACACCAATCTCGATGGTAGAGGGAGCGTGCGATGCTTGATCACATCAACCTTGGAAACACTTCCAACACACATCGTTATCTCACCTTTAGCTAGTCTCCGTTTATTCCGTAGCTTTTATTTTGAGTTACTAACACTTAGCAACCGAACCGGTATCTAATACCCTGATGCTACTAGGAGTACTAGCAAAGTACACATTAACGTAATGTATATCCAATATACTTCTATTGACCTTGCATGCCTTCTTATCTACCAAGTATCTAGGATGGTTCTGCTTCAGTGTCCGTTCCTCTCATTACAGAAGCACTTAGTCTCGGGTTTGGGTTCAACCTTGGGTTTCTTCACTGGAGCAGGAACTGATTTGCCGTTTCATGAAGTACCCCTTCTTGCCCTAGCCCTTCTTGAAACTAGTGGTTTCACTAACCATCAACAATTGATGCTCTTTCTTGATTTCTACATTCGCGGTGTCGAACATTGCGAATAGCTCAAGGATCATCTATCCCTGTTATGTTATAGTTCATCACGAAGCTCTAGTAGCTTGGTGGCAATGTCTTTGGAGAAACATCACTATCTCATCTGGAAGATTAACTCCCACTCGATTCAAGTGATTTCTGTACCCAGACAATCTGAGTACAAGCTCAACGATTGAGATCTACTCCCTTAGTTTGTAGGCTAGAAAACTCGTCGGAAGTCTTATACCTCTTTGACGTAGACACGAGCCTGAAATCCCAATTTCAGCCCTCAGAACATCTCATATGTTCCGTGACGTTTCAAAAACTTCTTCGGTGCCTCAATTCTAAACCGTTTAACATTCTCCACTGAACTATCACGTAGTCATCAAAACGTGTATGTCAGATGTTCGGAACATCCACAAACGACGTTCGAGGTTCAGCACACCGAGCGGTGCATTAAGGACATAAGCCTACTATTGTCCGCATAATTGCTACTGTCGACTTTCAACTATATTTTCTCTAGGAACATATCTAAAATAGTAGAACTAAAGCGCGAGCTATGACATAATTTGCAAAGGGTTTTTGACTATGTTCAGGATAATTAAGTTCATCTAATGAACTCCCACTCAGATAGACATCCCTCTAGTCATCTAAGTGATTACATGATCCGAGTCAACTAGGCCATGTCCGATCATCACGTGAGACGGACTAGTCATCATCGGTGAACATCTTCATGTTGATCGTATCTACTATACGACTCATGCTCGACCTTTCGATCTCTTGTGTTCCGAGGCCATGTCTGTACATGCTAGGCTCGTCAAGTTAACCTAAGTGTTTCGCGTGTGTAAATCTGGCTTACACTCGTTGTATTGAACGTAAGAATCTATCACACCCGATCATCACGTGGTGCTTCGAAACGATGAACTTTCGCAAGGGTGCACAGTTAGGGGGGAACACTTTCTTGAAATTTTAATGAGGGATCATCTTATTTACTACCGTCGTTCTAAGCAAATAAGATGCATAAACATGATAAACATCACATGCAATCAAATAGTGACATGATATGGCCAATATCATTTTGCGCCTTTTGATCTCCATCTTCGGGGCTCCATGATCATCATCATCACCGGCATGACACCATGATCTCCATCATCATGATCTCCATCATCGTGTCTTCATGAAGTTGTCTCGCCAACTATTACTTCTACTACTATGGCTACCGGTTAGCAATAAAGTAAAGTAATTACATGGCGTTGTTCAATGACACGCAGGTCATACAATAAATTAAGACAACTCCTATGGCTCCTGCCGGTTGTCATACTCATCGACATGCAAGTCGTGATTCCTATTACAAGAACATGATCAATCTCATACATCACATATCATTTCACATATCATTCATCACATTCTTTTGGCCATATCACATCACATAGCATACCCTGCAAAAACAAGTTAGACGTCCTCTAATTGTTGTTTGCATGTTTTACGTGGCTGCGATGGGTTTCTAGCAAGAACCTTTCTTACCTACGCAAAACCACAACATGATATGCCAATTGCTATTTACCCTTCATAAGGACCCTTTTCATCGAATCTGTTCCGACTAAAGTGGGAGAGACCGGCACCCGCTAGCCACCTTATGCACCAAGTGCATGTCAGTCGGTGGAACCTGTCTCATGTAAGAGTACGTGTAAGGTCGGTCCGGGCCGCTTCATCCCACAATACCGTCGAAACAAGATTGGACTAGTAACGGTAAGCATATTGAACAAAATCAACGCCCACAACTACTTTGTGTTCTACTCGTGCAAAGAATCTACGCAATAGACCTAGCTCATGATGCCGCTGTTGGGGAACGTAGCAGAAATTCAAAAAAATTCCTACGTGTCACCAAGATCTATCTATGGAGAAACCAGCAACGAGGGGAAGGAGAGTGCATCTACATACCCTTGTAGATCGCTAAGCGGAAGTGTTCAAGAGAACGGGGTTGAAGGAGTCGTACTCGTCGTGATCCAAATCACCGGAGATCCTAGTGCCGAACGGACGGCACCTCCGCGTTCAACACACATGCAGCCCGGTGACGTCTCCCATGCCTTGATCCAGCAATGAGAGAGGGATAGGTTGAGGAAGACTCCGTCCAGCAGCAGCACAACGGCGTGGTGGTGGTGGAGGAGCGTGGCAATCCTGCAGGGCTTCGCCAAGCACCATGGGAGAGGAGGAGGGAGAGAGGTAGGGCTGCGCCAGGGAGAGGTGAAACTCTTATGTTGGCAGCCCCAAAATCCTCAAGTATATATAGGGGAGAGGGAGGGGGCTGCGCCTCCCCTAGGGTTCCCACCCCCAAGGGTGCGGCTGCCCCCAAAACCCATCTAGGGTGCGGCCAGGGGGGGGGAGAGGCGAAACTTGCCCCCCAAGTTAGGTGGGTGCGCCCCCTCCCCCAACCCTAGGCGCCTTGGGCCCTTGTGGGGGGGGCGCACCAGCCCACCTGGGGCTGGTCCCCTCCCACACTTGGCCCATGCAGCCCTCCGGGACCGGTGGACCCACTTGGTGGACCCCCGGGACCCTCCCGGTGGTCCCGGTACGTTACCGATAAAACCCGAAACTTTTCCGGTGACCAAAATAGGACTTCCCATATATAAATCTTTACCTGCGGACCATTTCGAAACTCCTCATGACATTTGGGATCTCATCCGGGACTCCGAACAACATTCGGTAACCACATACAAACTTCCTATATAACCCTAGCGTCATCGAACCTTAAGTGTGTAGACCCTACGGGTTCGGGAATCATGCAGACATGACCGAGACGTTCTTCGGTCAATAACCAACAGCGGGATCTGGATACCCATGCTGGCTCCCACATGTTCCACGATGATCTCATCGGATGAACCACGATGTCGAGGATTCGATCAATCCCGTATACAATTCCCTTTGTCTACCGGTATTGTACTTGCCCGAGATTCGACCGTCGGTATGCCGATACCTTGTTCAATCTCATTACTGGCAAGTCTCTTTACTCGTTTCGTAACACATCATCCCGTGATCAACCCCTTGGTCACATTGTGCACACTATGATGATGTCCTACCGAGTGGGCCCAGAGATACCTCTCCGACACGCGGAGTGACAAATCCCAGTCTCGATTCGTGCCAACCCAACAGACACTTTCGGAGATACCCGTAGTGCACCTTTATAGCCAGCCAGTTACGTTGTGACGTTTGGTGCACCCAAAGCATTCCTACGGTATCCGGGAGTTGCACAATCTCATGGTCTAAGGAAATGATACTTGACATTAGAAAAGCTTTAGCATACGAACTACGATCTTTGTGCTAGGCTTAGGATTGGGTCTTGTCCATCACATCATTCTCCTAATGATGTGATCCCGTTATCAAAGACATCCAATGTCCATGGTCAGGAAACCGTAACCATCTGTCGATCAACGAGCTAGTCAACTAGAGGCTTACTAGGGACATGGTGTTATCTATGTACCCACACATGTATCTGAGTTTCCTATCAATACAATTATAGCATGGATAATAAACGATTATCATGAACAAGGAAATATAATAATAATAACTAATTTATTATTGCCTTTAGGGCATATTTCCAACAGGCAGTCCGGATGACAGGCGATCCCCGGGGGGCTATGCTGTGTTCTTTGGTTCTACCTTGATCGCCTGGAGTGCTCGGAAACAAGCTAATATTTCACGTAGTAGTACTAAAGCTGAGTATAAGGCTGTGGCTAATGCAACTGCAGAAATTATCTGGATATAGTCTTCGCTTCAGGAATTGGGTATACCTCAATCACAGTCTCCTATTCTTTGGTGTGACAACATCGGTGCTACATACCTGTTTGCAAATCCGGTATTTCGTGCCCGAACGAAACACATTGAAGTTGACTATCATTTTTTACGGGAACATGTATCTCAGAGGCAACTACAGATCAAGTTCATCTCTTCCAAGGATCAACTTACAGACATCTTTACCAAGCCATTTCCTCTACCATAGTTCGAGACCTGTCGGTGCAATCTTACCCTTCTAGATTCTTCAAGAAGTGGCTAAGATTGAGGGAGGGTGTTAGATTGTATAGTTCCCGTATATGTGTACGTATGATGTAACGTTGTACCCCTTCATTATATACATATGTGATAGGCCACCCCTAGAGGGTTGTGCCAGTTCCCCCAAACCTATTGTCTTACAGTGTCGCGCCGGCGCCTGCCTCTCCCGGCACGCACATATCATCCCTTGATTGCCCAAGGGCTGGACCAAGGAAGGGAGCGGCCACAGCTCGGCGACCACAGCTGTCCCGTCGGTAGCCGGCACGCTGTGCTCGATCCTACCGTCCAATCTCGCTCGGCTGTTGGGCCGCCGTTGGACGATGACGATGCACACCACATGCTCGACGAAATGCGATGATCATTGTTTCAAAGCACAGACCTCTACTGCTACTGCTACTGCTACTGCTACTACTACAGTTATTGTTTGTTTAAACAAACACACGGGGACTAAGCCGCCATTTTTGGTTCCTTTTCATTAGTACTAGATAGAAGGATAGCCGCGGCCGAGATAACTTAAACATATAATGATAATGAGTTTATGTTAGTTCTATGTTGCCAGTAGCAGCATGATTGGGGGGGAATAACTTGAAAAGAGGAAACATATAATGATAACTCAAGTGTTGCTCCTCCTGCTGACAGGCGTGCGACTGTCCATGAAATGATTTCTGCTTCTTCTTCTTCTTGCCACATTGTGTGTCTTCACGAGACGAAAATGGCATGTATTGATCAATTCCTTGCTTGCTCTCGTCGTGCGCCTCACTCAAAGAACTCAAAGGTTTCAGAGACACTTGATCCTGGCAAGACGCGGCCAACTTATATGCACTCCTCACCGAGAAAATCCCATTCTTCTCGTAGTGCCAAGCCATGTGGTCTGCTACATGTGTTCTTGGTATGACAATCTTGCATATTTCTTCCGCATCAAAATCATGGAAGATTTGTTTAATGAGATCAATGGTCCATTCATTTCTATCTGTGTGCATTAACTGATTGACCCATCAAATCCTCGTGCGCCTTATGAACGTTGCTATTTGTAGTCCCTCTCTTCGAGGAATCCATTGATCCCTTTTGATTTGGATACTTTTACCATCACCTACTCTCCAGATGATCCCTTTTTGGAGCAGTTCAAGGTCGGCCTCAATGCCCTCCAAACGGGTGACGCATCCGAAGCAAATACTGTATCAAGCAGATTTCCGTGCGGGTAGTATTTGGACTTGATCACTCTCACTCACAGGTTATCCGACATCTGTAGCAGTCTCCAACCTTGTTTCGCAAGGAGAGCAATATTGAAATTATGCATATCTCTGAAGCCAATACCACCCGCCCATTTTGGTCGAATCATGTGTTCCCAAGACATCCAATGGACCTTCATATGGTCCTTTTCGTCACCCCACCAAAAATCTCTGATCATCTTCTCATACTTTTCACAAAACCCTTTCGACAAGAGGAACACCCCCATGGTATAGCAAGGGAGAACATGTACCACAGATTTCACATGAACTTCCTTCGGCGCGTAGGCTATAAACTCTTCAGAATAGTCATTACATCTATTCCCTAACCTATCCATGATTGGTTGGAAATTGTCGTCTTTCATCCTCCCTTCCGGAGTTGGCAGCCCCAAGTACTTGCTCCCAAAGGTCGCCACCACAACTCCCAAGATACTCTTAATTGCTTCTCTGGTCTCCTCCGGACAGTGATTGCTAAAAAGTAAGGAGCACTTACTCTCACTCAGTAGTTGTCCCGAGCACTTCTGAAAGATGGTTAGCACTCTTTTGATAGTTTCTGCTTGATCTGGTGTGGCCTTAAAAAATAACAAGCTATCATAAGCAAACAAGAGGTTCGAAATTTCGGGGCTATTTCTGGCAATTTTTATAGGAGTTAGTTTTCCCTCATTGATCTCCCTGTCCACGAGGTTAACCAAACTATCCGCGACAAAAAGAAAAAAGTATGGGCTCAGTGGATCCCCCTGCCACAGGCCTCTCGAGGGAGTGAAAGGTGCCAAGAGTTCTGCATCACATCTCACTGAATACCTGACCGACCTGACACAATGCATGACCCAGGTGATCCATCTCTGACTAAACCCCAGTTTTTGCAAAACTCCTTCTAGGAAGCTCCAACCAACTCTATCATATGCCTTGGCCAGATCCAGCTTGTACGTGCAGTGGGTATTGTGCCTATTTCTTGAGTGTTGGATCTTATGAAATCAGTCAAAGGCAATGGTGGCGTTGTTCGTGATCAAACGCCTAGGAATAAAAGCACTCTCGGTTTCCGAAATAATGTCATCCAGAAAAGGACGAAGCTAGTTAACTAGGCATTTCAAAATCACTTTATAAATGACATTGCATAGACTCATCAGACGGTAATCTTTCAGAGATTGTGGGTCTTTTCCTTTGGGTATGAGCAAGATCACTCTGTCATTTAAACCTTCTGGCAGTATACCATTCCCAAAAAAATCTTGGACTCCTTTCACCACGTCCTCCTGATAACCCACAAGTATAGGGGATCGCAACCGTTTTCAAGGGTAGAGTATTCAATCCAAATTTATTGATTCGACACAAGGGGAGCCAAAGAATATTCTTAAGTATTAGCAGTTGAGTTGTCAATTCAACCACACCTGGATAACTTAGTATCTGCAGCAAAGTATTTAATAGCAAAGTAGTATGATAGTAATGGTAACAGCGGCAAAAGTAATGATAGCAGTTTTATAGTAATTGTAATAGTAGCAACGGTAAAGTAAATAAGCAAAGCACAATATGTGAAAAGCTCGTAGGCATTGGATCAGTGATGGATAATTATGTCGGATGCAATTCATCATGTAATAGTTATAACATAGGGTGACACAGAACTAGCTCCAGTTGATCAATGTAATGTAGGCATGTATTCCGAATATAGTCATACATGCTTATGGAAAAGAACTTGCATGACATCTTTAGTACTATCCTCCCATGGCAGCGGGGTCCTAATGGAAACTAAGGGATATTAAGGCCTCCTTTTAATAGAGTACCGAACCAAAGCATTAACACATAGTGAATACATGAACTCCTCAAACTATGGTCATCACCGAGAAGTATCTCGATTATTGTCAGTTCGGGGTTGTCAGATCATAACACATAATAGGTGACTCTAGACTTGCAAGATAGGATCAAGAACTCACATATATTCATGAAAACATAGTAGGTTCAGATCTGAAATCATGACACTCGGGCCCTAGTGACAAGCATTAAGCATAGCAAAGTCATAGCAACATCAATCTCAGAACATAGTTGATACTAGGAATCAAACCCTAACAAAACTAACTTGATTACATGGTAAATCTCATCCAACCCATCACCGTCCAGCAAGCCTACAATGGAATTACTCACGCACGGCGGTGAGCATCATGAAATTGGTGATGGAGGATGGTTGATGATGACGATGGCGACGGATTCCCCTCTCCGAAGCCCCGAACGGACTCCAGATCAGCCCTCCCGAGAGGTTTTAGGGCTTGGCGGCGGCTCCGTATCGTAAAATGCGATGAAACTTCCTCTCTGATTTTTTTCTCCGTGAAAAGGAATATATGGAGTTGGAGTTGAGGTCGGTGGAGCATCAGTGGGCCCACGAGACAGGGGGGCGCGCCCAGGGGGAGGGGGCGCGCCCCCACCCTTGTGGACAGGGTGTGGGCCCCCTGGCGTTATTTCTTCCGCCAATATTTTTTATTAATTCCAAAAGTTATCTCCATGGATTTGCATGTCATTCTGAGAACTTTTATTTCTGCACAAAAATAACACCATGGCAGTTCTGCTGAAAACAGTGTTAGTCCGGGTTAGTTCCATTCAAATCATGCAAGTTAGAGTCCAAAACAAGGGCAAAAGTGTTTGGAAAAGTAGATACGACGGAGACGTATCAACTCGCCCAAGCTTAACCTTTGCTTGTCCTCAAGCAATTCAGTTGACAAACTGAAAGTTATAAATAAAAACTTTTGCAAACTCTATTTGCTCTTGTTGTTGTAAATATGTAAAGCCAGCATTCAAGTTTTCAGCAAAGATTATGAACTAACCATATTCACAATAACACTTAGGTCTCATATTTACTCATATCAATGGCATAATCAACTAGTGAGCAAATAATAATAAATCTCGGATGACAACACTTTCTCAAAACAATCATAATATGATATAACAAGATGCACTTCTAGGGAAAAGCCTATACACAGAATCTTACCAGCAGCGCTCCTCAAAATACGATGCTACTGCTATTTAGCAGCAGTGCGTGCGAGCAAAACGCGCTGCTGAAAGGAAAATAGCAGTAGCGCGTGCGCACTAAACCGCGCTACTGCTCTAATTGCCATGACCTCGCCGTCCAGCTAGTTATAGCAGTAGTGCCCTATATTGAACCGCGCTACTGCTATAGATGTTAGCAGCAGTGCACTTCTGAAAAAATCGCTACTGCTAAGTTCAGCCCACAAGTTTAGTCCCACCTCGCTCCGCGAACAGGGTATTTACCACCTTAAATATGTTACTTCTGAAACTATCACAACCAGTTGGTCTTCACTGAACTCTATGTGTAGAATTTGTGGCTGCAATATGAGTCCTCTACGGTTCCTACCGGAGAGGACTCATATTGACAATTCAGATTGTACTTAAAAAGATCATTGATGGTCAATGTATTTTTGCATTGACGTATTTTTGCATGCTTACACTTAGGAGTAGCGCTTTTAGTCGCAAAGCGCTACTGCTAGTCCAACTTAGCAGTAGCGTGCATCCCTTCACAGCGCTACTGCTATTCTGATTAGCTGTAGCGCGTTTTGGCACACGCGCTACTACTAACCCTACCTTATCCCCACGCGCGCGGCCGACCCTCTCTCTCACTCACTCTCCCCCTCTCAGTCACTCTCGCCCGCGTCGATAACCGTTGTCGTGCGTCGCCGCCGCCGCTTTCGTCCGTCCGCCACTGAGGTACTCCCTCCTTCCGTCCCTCCTCCTCTCACAGCGCCCTCCTCCCTCCTCCTTGCACCGTGCCCTCCTCCCTCCGCCTACGGCCGCCCCTCCTCCCTCCTCCGCCGGCAACCCTCCTCCCACCGCCCTCGACCTTACCGCCGCCACCCGAGCCCGCCCAGCACCGCCGCCTCCCGATCCCGATCCCGCCCTCGCCGCCCCTACCTCTCCGTCGCCCCCCATCCCCTTTCTCTCTGCTTAGTTAGTACTAGATGTTGTTTAGTAGTAGTAGATGTTAATTTAGGGTTCATAGATAATGCTTTTTAGTAGTAGTAGATGTCAATTAGTAGTAGTGATGGTACTAGTTAACTAGGGCAGTATGGTTAATAGTAGATGTTTTTACTATTGTATAATGTAGTATATTTGTACTGTTTTTAGTAAGTGTTTAAAATAATTACTAAGTAAATTAATAAACTAGTTGAACTAGTTTAGTTGTAGTTGAACTAGTTTAGTAAGTAAATTAATAAACTAGTTGAATTAATAGAACTAATGTATTTTTAGTAAGATAATTAATATAACTAGTTGAACTACTTTATTTTTAGAAAGAACTAGTTTTCTTTTCTATTTATAGTAAGTTTATATTTAGTAAGAACTAGTTGAATTAATAAAACTAGTTGAACATGTCATATTTGTTGTTATTTTTTAGTTTAAGCAATTATTTGGGATGTATTAGTGATAACTTATAGGGTTTTTGCTTTTGCAGAAATCAAGGAGCCCCTCCATCATCCCCGCCGTCGTCCCCGTCACCGACCCCCTCCGACCTCGAGGTGAAACCAGCCAAATCTCCATGTATATCTTGTGTTGCTCAAATAGGATATGTGGTTACCCAAGTGGCCGTTCATGTTCAGGTTACACCTCTGACTGGCCTATGTTTTGCCGGAGTGTTGATTAATTTCCGTTCCGGCAAATTTCAGGCGCTCGATATGTCCTTTTTTAGCAAATGTCATGCCGGATTTTTCCGTGAATTCTGCCATGACTTGTGCTAGAATATGTAGGAAATATTGAGTGGCCTAGATTTTCTCGAAAAATAATGATCTAATTTAGGTTTTTCAGTACATATATTTAATTGTACAAGTTTAATCTTTGAAGTATGAACGTAGGAAATGTCGTACTCGGACGACGACAGTCTCCCGGGGGAGTGCAGCTGGTGCCACGACGATCGAGGTCTGTGCGACAGGTTCCTTGAGCTGGACGAAGATCGGCGCTTCAGCATTAAGCTCGAGGAGACCTTCGATGTTGAAACGGTACGCAACAACGACAAGTGTTTTTTTCATAATTAAGCATGACTTCAACTATTTCAACGTCTAATTTTCATCTTTTACAATTCGAATAGCTTATCCCATGCCATGCAAGACGCTATGTCTTGGAGAGGGTGGGTTTTGAAGACCATGAAAATTTTGAAACAAACAAAATACACCTAAGGACCCATCATGATATGGATTTTGAAGTAAATATGTACAATTCTCAGAGCGTAACCCATTTTGGTTGCCAAAATTGGGAAGCACTTTGCAAAATGTATGGTTTTTATGAGGGTATGATTGTTACCATGGATCTTGGTGATCCTGACATCGAGCAAGACAATATGGACATTTGGGTCCTTATTGACACGCTTCCGATTGTACCGCAATGTGAGTTTCTCAAACATAGTTATTAACTAATTTATATTGTTTATTTCAAAATAGTTGACAGCTTATTTCCATTGACATCTTATTTTGATTCTTCAAAGAATGTGCGGTAGATGGTAGACAAAACCCACTACACTGATGGCTCCGAATTAACTTATAAGGAGAAAAGTCATCTGATCGCATTTTGTACTTATCTTGAGAATTACAATACCTATTATCAAACTCCTCCAAATTATGGTGAATACGTGCCACTAGTGCATGTGTTGAACCATGGTAACTTCAATGGAGATACCCTGGTAAAATTTTTTACTATTACGACATACGTGCATCTTTTGCATACTTCTAAAACTAGTACATCATTGCTAACTATGAAGTTATTACTATGTTTTTCAACAGAAACTCCCGGTGGATTGTGTGTCTCATCTGATGTATCTGAATGGTCGCCTTGCAGTTCTAAACATACTGCCAGGTAAATCTAAGGAGCTCACCTGTGCATATAGGATTTTTAAAACCGGTGAACACATGCTCATCAAAGAATGGAAAAAATGTTTGGACATTCACAAGGAGGTTCTTGGAAGTAACATTAAGCAAAAGGCAAGAATTGGAGACAGGATAATCTCCATTCTCCATAATGGAGAGTCAGGGGCTATCTTGTTTTTTGCTATTTTACCTTAGAGAATGTAGTAGGTCCTAAGAGAATGTAGTAGGTCCTATGAGGTACAATATGTTTATTATGTGGTACAATGTGTTAGAGTTGATGATGAGGAGTACTTGTGATTACGACTAGTAACCAATTTGCTATGTGATGTCATTGATGAAAACGATGATCTTGAGGAGGTGTTATATGACAATGATGTATTATGATGATAAGTTGTTAATGATATGATGATGATGATGATATTTATTATATCATTGGGTGAAAGAACCGCGGATTAGTTTCAAGTGGATGGACATCCACTTGAAACTAGTCCACGGTTCTTTCATCCCGTGATGTAATAACTCATTATGATGTAAAAACAATCTCTAAATTCCTGTTGTATGAAAACTTGTGTAAAGGTGTATGAATACAACATGAAATAAAAAAGAAATAAAATACGAAATAATAGTAGTATCGCGGGCAGGGAGAAGCGCTACTACTAATTACCAGTAGCGCTTCCCTGAGAAAACGCTACTACTAAGTCGATTTAACAGCAGCGTGGGTTGAGGCACGCTACTGCTAACCTTTAGCTGTAGCGCCGTACCGGTAGCGCACCAGCCCGCGCTACTGATAGGCCTAAAACCTGCGCTGCTGCTAGGCTTTTCCCTAGTAGTGATGGTATCTTGCTAGCCCTTTCTGAGACCGCAAAACATAAATGCAGAGCACCTTTAAAGATCAAGGACTGACTAAACATTGTAATTCATGGTAAAAGAGATCCAGTCAAGTCATACTCGATATAAACTAATAGTAATGCATGCAAATGACAATGTGCTCTCCAGTGGGTGCTTTTTAATAAGAGGGTGATGACTCAACATAAAAGTAAATAGATAGGCCCTTCGCAGAGGGAAGCAGGGATTTGTAGAGGTGCCAGAGCTCGATTTTGAAATAGAGAGATAAATAACATTTTGAGTGGTATACTTTCACTGTCAATGTAACAACTATGAGATCTCAATATCTTCCATCCTACATGCTACGTCTTGAGCTTGCGTTGGTTTTCCTTGAAGAGGAAAGGGTGATGCAGCACAGTAGCGTAAGTATTTCCCTCAGTTTTTGAGAACCAAGTTATCAATCCAGTAGGAGGCTCCTCAACAAGTCACACGAACCTACACAAACAAACAAAGAACTCGCAACCAACGCGATAAAGGGTTGTCAATCCCTTCACGGCCACTTGCGAAAGTGAGATCTGATAGAGATAATATGATAAGATAAATACATTTTTGGTATTTTATAATATAGGTGCAGAAAATAAAGATGCGAATAAAAGTAGATTGAAAGCTTATATGATAAAGAATAGACTCGGGGGCCATAGGTTTCACTAGAGGCTTCTCTCAAGATAGCATAAGTATTACGGCGGGTGAACAAATTACTGTCGAGCAATCGATAGAAAAGCGAATAATTATGACGTTATCTAGGCATGATCATGTATATAGGCATCACGTCCGCAACAAGTAGACCGACTCCTGCCTGCATCTACTACTATTACTCCACACATCGACTGCTATCCAGCATGCATCTAGAGTATTAAGTTCATAAGAACAGAGTAACGCATTAAGAAAGATGACATGATGTAGAGGGATAATGTCGGTGTACTAGAGTAGGGGTACCCTAGTATCCCGAACTTGTGCACGGGCAGTTGCAGCGCCCCGCGGCAAGGCTTGTCGGGTGATCGCCAAAGATCCTCCATGGTTCCCTTGGAGCCATTCAAGAACACAAAGGCCCCAGCAAGAGGAGCTTGCCGGGAAGGCCAACCGGCCATTCAAGAGCAAAGTATTCGAGCTAAGGAGACAAGACCCCGACAAGAGGAGCTTGTCGGGAAGGTCAACCAAGGCATCTCGAAGAATCTGCCGCGACGCGCCACGCGTCCCGGCAAGGCCCGGTGAGCGACAAGCTTCCGGGCACGACAGGACATCGACCGCGGCAAGGCGCTTGCCGCGGCACGCTAACCACCCTGTACCCACGCTCCAGCACACCCACCAACGTGTCGCCCTGGGGCCTTCCCAGGCGCGCGTGGCAGGAGGTTGTGCAGCCAGCGGTGCACGGTGACATGCAAGATTACCATCGTGGCAAGCGGTGGAGTCCCTGACGGTCCCTTTTGCACTGTTTGGGCGACACAGACGGGCATTTAATGCCTTTGTCCCCTGCCGTCAGGGTTAGGTAGGATACACTGTACAGGTAGTTGCACCAACCGCAACTCCTTTTCCCATTTTTACACTTGTAGATGTTGCCACCTGTCGGTGACCCCTTTCGCATATAAAAGGAGGCCCATGCGCAACGTAGAGGGGGTTGGGAAGATTGGAGGCACTCAATACAGACAAACAAGCAGCAGTAGGAGTATTATCTCTCCAGAGAGCTCCGAAGCTGGGTAAACCGCTCGTGTGCTTCGCCTCGATTTGCTCTCCGTGCGATCTCCGCTCCCCGCCAAACCGAAAGGGGCTCCGGTCCCATAGGTGTCCGTGGATCACCAGTTTCCCCACGACATCTTTGGTGCGCCAGGTAGGGGCAGTCGAGATTGCGTGGACCTGATCCGGCGTTCACACGAGCTAGATGTTCATTTTCTTCATCAACATGCCACCGAAGAAGAAGGCTTCGGAGGCAGCAGTTCCGTCCGCATCGATCCCACCGCCACCGGAGCAAACGGGTGGTGGGGTGGACGCCGGAGGAAGAACGGACATCAGCGAGGGAGCCCATGGTGCTGCCAGGTCCAAAGACAAGGCTCCGCAGACCTCGATGTCCGTCCATGCACCGCGCCCGTCTCAGGAGGCACGGGACCAACAGCGTCATGGTATTCGCCGTACCATATGTTCGTTGGACCAGGATCGAGCTGGTGGATCTCGGGGGGCTCAAGATCAGCATGCACGCCAGCGTGCTGGCACGAGCGTGGCACGGTCGCCTGGACGGGATGCTGCTCCTTCTAACATAGTTAGAAGTCCGAGCATATCCCGCTCCTCGCACCGTTCGCCACTTCCACCCACCACTCGAGCAGAAGCTCTGGCGCGAGCTCAACTGCTCCTGGATTACCCTCCGACATCAGACAAGATTGATGAATGGAGGGCCACCATCCAGAGTCTCATCGGCTTCTCCAACGGCGACACTCCGCGGCAACCGAGCGCGTCGCTGCCGTGGCAAGGCTTCCAGGCGCGAGCTGATGGTGACGAAACCAGAGGGGGTGCAACCACCGTGCACTCTCCATCCCGAAGGCCAAGATCGCCGACTCGTCAGATCCACGTCGACAGCGACTCCTCTGCATCATCGGATCCGCGAGCTCGCCGCGATCAGCGCCAAGTTCTTCATGAATGACAGCAAGAAGACGCTCGAACTCGCATCGAACGTCGAAGAGAAGCGCGGCGTCAATCCGACCAGCGCGCTGGGCCCACTGTCGACATGCATGCGCCAGGGGGACTAGGCGACTTGCCGTACACGGTAGGTTGCCCTGCGGTCACTCGTGAGCTGCGGCAGGTCCAGTGGCCCAGTACGAAGAACTTCAAGCCAGATGTACCAGAGAAGTACGACGGCCAGACGCATCCATCGGAGTTCCTCAGCATCTACACCATCAGGGTGCAAGCTGCTGGGGGGCGAGACGACAAGATCCTGGCCAACTAATTCCCTCTGGTACTCAAACCTAATGTCAGATCCTGGCTCATGCACTTGCCGGACAACTCCATAGCCTCTTGGGCAGATTTGTACCATCAGTTTGTCGGCGCCTTTACAGGCGGCCACAAGCCTCATCACCAAGAGAGCGACCTTCATCTGCTCGCCCAGAAGGAAGGAGAGCCCCTGCGCAAGTATATTCAGAGATTCAGCCGCGTACAGCACAACATCCCGGATGTCCACCCTGCCGCGGTAATCAGCGCGTTCCATCAGAACATGCGAAACCGCAGGATGAGGGAGGAGATGGCGATGTGCAAGATCAGGGACGTCAGTGAGCTATATGCCCTGGCCGACAAGTGTGCACGTGCTGAGGAGGAGAGGAGGCTCCCCGGAGAGAATGCAGAAGCAGGAGGATCTGACAGTGATGGGGCCGCTCCGGCAAAGAAAAACCGGCGGCGAAATAACAGGAAGAAGAAAAGTAAAGATGTGCTAGTCGTTGAGCAGTCCGGCAGCGGAGGTGGCGCCAAGGAAGCCAAGGTTGGCAGCTCCGGCAACCAGGCTATGGCGGTCGCCGACAAGCAGGGCAGCAACGACAAGCAGTACTGCAAGATCCACCGCACCAAGGGCCATGATCTCCAGAGCTGCAAGAAGGTCGAGCAGCTTGTTGAACAGCAGAAGGCTGAGTACGAGCGACGCGACAAGGAGAAGGCCCAAGAAGGTGCTGGAGGAGCTGGCAAGAAGCGTCCCGGCCGGGGAGGACGCCGCGGCAAGGCCAAGCAGCGGCAAGGAGACAGACCTCCCCGCGGCCGCGACAAGGATGAAGATGACGGCGACGATGAAGACATGGAAGATGATGAGACCGATGAGCAGGAGTTCCAGAAAGCCACAGAGGTCATGTGCGTTGACGGTGGTGCTTCTCTGCATACTTCACACCGCCAGCTCAAACAGTGGGTGCAGGAAGTCAATGCGGCAGAACCGCCCGTCGAGTCACGCAAGCCTCTGAAATGGTCCAGCACGCCTATCATCTTTGATATTGAGGACCACCCTGATCGCATAACTGCGGTCGGGTGCTTTCCGATGTTGGTCTCACCAACTATCCGCAACCTCAAGGTCACAAAGATGCTAGTCGACGGCGGGGCCGGCTTGAACCTGATCTCCTCCGCGGTACTCCAGAAGCTCCAGATCCCTGACAGCGAGCTCGAAGAAACTGGTACATTCCAAGGAATCAACCCGGGAAGGAGCAGGCCGAAGGGAAAGATCACGCTGCCGGTGACATTTGGCAGCGAGTTAAACTTCAGAACTGAGAGGGTCACTTTTGACGTTGCTGATTTTCCATTGCCGTACAATGGAATCCTTGTCCGTCCAGCACTCGCCAAATTCATGGCAGCCTCTCACTATGCTTACAACGTACTGAAGATGCCAGGCCCGATAAGCGTCATCTCTGTCCCTGGCGACAAGAAGGATGCTCTTATCTGTGCCGACAAGATATACCGGGAAGCAGCAGCCGCAATAGATCGCAAATCACTTGCCGCTGAAGCTCCCGGGGCGAAGAAGACTAAGTCCGGCAAGAGCTCTGATGCCCACTCCGGCAAGCGCACCTCTTCGGAGTGCTGCGCTACTGTCGAGAACGCACCATCGAGCTCCACTGGCAAGTGTAAGAAGGCAATGGCAGCTCCACCAGAGACCAAGAAGGTGTCCGCCAAGGAGGACGGCACTGGTGGTACCTTCACCATCAGTGCCACTCTTGACCCTAAATAGGAAAGCGCGCTCGTTGCTTTCCTGCGGGCGAACGTCGACGTGTTTGCATGGCAATCGTCTGACATCCCCGGTGTTCCCAGGAAAGTAATTGAGCACCACCTTGCCGTCTGTCCTCATGCGCGGCCCGTCAAGCAGAAAATCAGGAAACAGGCAGTGAAGCGCCAAGAATTCATTGCAGAAGAAATCAAGAAACTGGAAGCAGCAGGCCTTGTCAGAGGAGTGCTCCATCCTACGTGGTTGGCCAATCCTGTAGTCGTGCGCAAGGCAAACGGGAAATGGAGGATTTGTATCGACTTCACCGATGTCAATAAAGCTTGTCCCAAAGACCCATTTCCCTTGCCGCGTATTGACCAGATTGTTGACTCCACAGCCGGATGTGACTTGCTTTCATTTCTTGATGCATACTCAGGATACCATCAGATCTTCATGGCAGAAGAGGATGAGGAGAAGACTGCATTCATCACCCCATGTGGCACGTACTGTTTCGTACGGATGCCCTTCGGTTTAAAGAATGCTGGTTCAACATTTGCAAGGGTAGTCCATTATGCTTTTGAGCCACAGATACACAGAAATGTAGAAGCCTACATGGATGACATAGTGGTCAAGAGCAAGGACAAGGCTACTCTGATCCAAGATTTAGATGAGACCTTTGCAAATCTGCGCAAGATCGACCTCAAGCTCAACCCCGAGAAGTGCGTGTTTGGAGTCCCGTCCGGCAAGCTTCTCGGGTTCTTCGTGTCTCGGCGGGGGATTGAGGCCAATCCCGACAAGATCAAGGCCATTGAGCAGATTGAAGCCCCGAAGAGCGTCAAGGATGTATGAAGGCTTGCCGGTTGCGTGGCTGCTCTCAGCAGGTTTATCTCTAGATCTGCTGAGCGCGCCCTGCCATTTTTCAAAATTTTGAAAAAGGCAGGTCCAATGAAATGGACTCCTGAAGCGGAGGCTGCGCTGCAGGACTTAAAGAGATACCTGTCCTCCACTCCAATACTTGTCGCACCTAAGCCACAAGAGAAGTTGCTGCTGTATATAGCGGCAACCAATCAAGTGGTTAGTGCTGCGTTAGTAGCGGAGAGGGAGGCGGATGATGAGCCAGCAACCACGGCAGATACATCCAGCGACAAGCAAGGGGCTTCACCGGCAAGCTCGGGTCCCGACAAGGCTGGATCTGCGCAGACGCATGAGAAGGTGCAGAAAAGGATGGTGCAGCGCCCAGTTTACTTTGTCAGTTCCCTTCTGCAGGGGGCTAGGTCAAGGTACTCTGGTGTGCAGAAATTGCTTTTCGGCCTCCTCATGGCCTCAAGAAAGCTGCGCCATTACTTCCAAGCACATGAGATCACAGTTGTCACTCGTTTTCCGCTGAAAAGGATACTGCAAAATCCAGAAGCAACAGGCAGGATTGTCGAGTGGGCACTGGAACTGTCAAGCTTTAGCCTCAAGTTTGAGAGTACTTTGACTATCCAAAGCAGAGCATTGGCGGAGTTCATAGCAGAATGGACGCCAACACCAGATGAAGAAAGTCCAGAAACGAGCATCCCCGTCAAAGAAGCAAGCAAAGAGTGGCTGATGTACTTTGATGGTGCCTTCTCGCTGCAAGGCACCGGTGCGGGCGTGCTGCTTGTCGCACCCACCGGAGAGCACCTCAAGTACGTTGTCCAGATGCACTTTCCCAAGGAGCAAGCCACGAATAATACTGCAGAGTATGAAGGTTTGCTTGCCGGTCTCAGGATCGCAGTTGACCTTGGGATCAAGAAGCTCATAGTCAGGGGTGACTCACAGCTTGTCGTCCGACAAGTGAACAAGCATTATCAGAGTCCATTGATGGAAGCTTACGTTGATGAAGTGAGAAAGCTAGAAGAGCACTTTGACGGCCTACAGATGGAACATGTTCCAAGGGCTCAGAACGACATAGCCGATGGCCTGTCAAAGTGCGCTGCACTGAAGCTACCTGTGGAACCAGGGATCTTTGTGCTCAAGCTAACTCAACTGTTTGTGACACCATCAACTAGACAGAGCAAGAAGAGGAAGTTGATCTCTGGTGACTACTTTCCGGCAGAGCTCCCCGAAGCCACCGCCAAGAAGGTCCCCAAGATCAACGCCAAGGATGCTGAGGACCTGTCTGCTCCGACAAGCCCTAGGGTTTGTTTCGTTGAAGCAGACGCTCCCGACAAGTTTTGCTCCGGCAAGCTTGCCGGGGAATGTCAAGCTCCGGCTGAGCCACAGGTTCTCGCCGTAGAAGCGGATGTTCCCGCAGCAGCAGATGTGCCTTTAGTCCTTGTTGTCGAGCCGCAAGCTCTAGCATGGGCACAGCAGATTGTCCGATTCCTTCAGACAGGAGAACTTCCCGAAGAACAAGAAGAAGCGGAAAGAGTAGCCCGCCAGTCAAGTATGTACCAGTTTGTTGACAACACACTGTACCGAAGAAGACTCAACGGTGTGAAATTGTAGTGTATTCATCGGGAAGACGGACAGAAGCTGTTGGCAGAGATACATGGAGGCATATGTGGTCACCACATTGGCGCAAGAGCACTTGCCGGCAAAGCGTTCCGGCAAGGTTTCTTTTGGCTGACAGCCCTCCAGGATGCAGCTGCACAAGTAACCAAGTGTGAAGCATGCCAGTTCCATTCCAAGCAGATACACCAGCCAGCTCAAGCTCTCCAGACGATCCCTTTATCCTGGCCATTTTCGGTCTGGGGGCTCGACATCCTCGGCCCTTTCCCCCGAGCTGTCGGGGCTTTGAGTACTTGTACGTTGCAATCGACAAGTTCACAAAATGGCCGGAAGTGGAAGCAGTGAGGAAGGTGACAGCACAGTCAGCAGTCAAGTTCTTCAGGTCGATTGTTTGCCGTTTCGGGATCCCTAACAGGATCATCACCGACAATGACACGCAATTCACGAGCCGCACCTTCATGCAGTACGTCCAAGATCTTGGCGCCAAGGTCTGCTTTGCTTCTGTTGCTCATCCGAGAAGCAACGGTCAAGCGGAGAGGGCAAACGCTGAAGTGCTGCGCGGACTCAAGACCAGGACTTTCGACAGGCTGCACAAGTGCGGAAAGAACTGGATCGAGGAGCTGCCGGTGGTTCTTTGGTCGATCAGAACGACGCCAAATAGAGCCACTGGACAGACACCTTTCGCTCTAGTCTATGGAGCAGAGGCAGTTCTCCCCATGGAACTCGTATACGGGTCGCCTCGAGTGCTCGCTTATGATGAGCTTGAGCAAGAGCAGCTGCGACAAGATGACGCGTTGCTCCTTGAGGAAGACCGTCCTCAGGCCGCTGTACGAGCTGCTTGATACCAGCAAGCTTTGCGCCGCTACCATAGCCGCAAAGTTAGTGCCAGAAGTCTCGAGGAAGGCGACCTTGTTCTTCGGCGTGTTCAGTCCGCCAAGAATTCCAACAAGTTGACGCCAAAGTGGGAAGGCCCTTACCGGGTGAAACGAGTCACTAGGCCTGGAGCTGTCCGCCTTGAGACCGAAGATGGCATTCCGGTGAGCAACTCCTGGAACATTGAACATCTTCGTAAGTTTTACCCATAGGGCGCGGTTGCTGGAACCTGTTCCGGCAACCACCTTTTGTGCAAGTCTTGCCGATGTTGCATGTAATCCTTTGTACGAAGCCGGGCGCAGATCCCGTGCATAAGTAAAGCTCATGTGCTCCGCACATCTTGTCAATATTATGCTTTCTATTTTGCATACGTTATCTGACACTTTGTGCAGCACACGCCCCCGGTAAGCAGTAACGAGCCGTGAGGCTCCATATCTTTGTTTTCTCTTCTTTCTCTTTCTCAAGGAAAGGAAGGTTCCCTCGCACACAAGTTTGCAGGGGGGAAGGAGAAGATAATGGTGTGGGCCTCATTCACACTCATTCAAGGAAGTTTCGCCTTGCCGGGAAGCAAACGACAGAAAAGCTAAGTTGCCAAAGTTTGAGCAATCAGTTTTAAAAAAATTTAAGTTATCTTCCTCGAACGACCATGCTTTGTATGGAAAACCTGTGCGCGGAGGAACCAACCCGTAACTAGTTGCGCCCTTACTTTGTTTCGAGTCCGCTCAACAACTTAAGTGAGCTGCAACTAGTTGCGACAAGGTTTCTTGTCGGGAGCGGCACCGCCAGCAAGCTACTGAAGTTCCGCACTCAGCACTCGCGGCTCGGGTGCCTGCACCGACAAGTTCCCTAAAAGCGTAGGGTAAAAACATACAAAGGAAGGAATCAAGGAGAGGAAATAACATTGCAATTGATATCCAAAATAAAGTTATATTACAAAATAAGCTTGTCGCAGCTCTAACTACTTGTTCTCATAACATAACGTCGCAGCGACAAGAGAAAGATACAACGGGTGGCCTAGTCCACGCGATCGCCCTCGACCCTCTTGATCCCGCTCACCTTGTCCACAATGGGTGTGACAAGGGCCTTGAGTGCTTCAAGATCGGCGTCCGGCGGCAAGGACTTGAGGACGTTGGTGAGGTTGAGGCCCAGGTTGCGGTACGCCACCTTCATCAGCACCTTTTGAAGAGCCCCCGCGCAGATCTGGCGCGACTCATCGGCCAGTTGCTTTGGGATCTTCTCCCGGAGCCGCTGGAGAGCCGTTGCCACACCCTTGAAGAACAGGCTGAGTTTGGCGCTGGGTTGGAGGTGCTCATCGGAGGAGTACCCAAAATCCTCCATCCCCAACTGCGCCAGCTCCCCGTTGATGACCGCGGCAACATTCACGAGACCCTCGGTCCAGTGCTCCACGGTCTCCCTGAAGGCATTCTGGGCGGCAGCAGTATTCGCCAGCAGCGCCTCATCGGCCTTGATCTTCTCCGACAAGGCCACTTCCCGCTCGCTGGCGCTGTCCAGCGTCTGAGTCAAAGTGGCCAACTTCAACTCGAGATCCGTGTTGGAGTCCTTGGCGGCGTTGAGCTCCCTGCACCTCTCAGCGAGAAGGCCCTGCAGCTCACCATGAGCAGCAGCGTCCTTCTCGCGCTCGCGCTTGAGCGCGGCAAGCTCCTCGCCGCTCGCTTTCAGATCAGCCTCCAGCTGCGCCACCTTCATCTCCAGCTCCTTCTTGGCGGCCTCGGCAGCTACGGTAGCGTCCCTTGCTTCCTTGAGGGCCCCGCCAAGTCCTTGCTCGCGCGCGACAAGCTCCTCCTCGTAGCTGTCAAGGTGGGCCTTCCGCTGCACCAGCTCACCTTCCCGCGCGGACTGCTTCTTGGCGGCAAGCCGTTGCTGCTCTTCAACTTCGGCCTTCTCAAGGAGGAAGGCCGTGCGCTCTTCGGCAAGCTGCTCCCGCTCCTGAGCCAGAGACCGGAGATTTTCCTGGTGGTGGCCCCGGAGCTCCTCCGCGCGCTTCTCCATGTCCGCTCCCGCCCTCGCGACAAGCGCTTCTCGGGAGGCTAGCTTGGCCTGGCGGGCGCGGTAGAGTGACGTCAGCCTCCGCAGCAGTCGTTCCTCTTCGGGCTCGTCGCTGCTGCTTGGCGTGTCGACTAGCGACAGGCCAGCAGAGGCGAGCACCTCTCCATCCAGGGCCTCTCCTTCGACAGGCGCCCTGGAGCTTGACGCCCAGGGAAGCTTGATGAAGATTCCGTCGCCGGCCTTCAAGTAGGCGCCGGGCTGGGGCTCTTCGGAGCCTAGCACGGTAGCAGCGGCGGAGGGATCGGCGGTCGGTGCAGCGCCTGGCGCTCCTGCGGCCTCGGGGCCGTCAGTGCGATCGCCAGACCCCTCGCCTGCTTCTGCGGCACCAGCCTTGGCGGCCTCCTCGCCGGCGAGATCAACAGCGTCGGCCTCTTCTTCGATGACGACGGTGTCATCGGTGTGGCCGCGCGCGTCCTCCTCACCGGCGGCCTCGGTCTCCATCGGCTCTGTGGCAGATGGATCTGATGACCGGAAAAGGGAGAGCAGTCAAGCAGATGTTCAAAAAGAAAGTCAGAAAAGGGCGAACCCAAGGGAAGTTAGGGGCAAGAGGATTACCTGTGCTGACCCTTGCTGGAGAACTGTCCCTTGCTGGAGAATTCTCCCTTGCCGGAGAACGCTCCCTTGCCGGGGAATCCTCCCTTGGCGGCGTGGTCGAAGCGGAAGGCACTTCAGGAGCGGCTTCCGGGCCCTCCTGGTGAGGCTGCTCTGCTCCTACACAAATCAACAAACAGATATCAGCAAAGAGAGAGCACCTATGCGCGCTTAACAGCAGGAAGTAAATCGTGTACTTACGCTGGGGGCTGCGCTGGGGGCTGCTTCGGGGAATGATTGCCGGGTCCGACAAGGTGGCCTCGGAATCATCCCCTGCTGTCGCGGTGGGCTCGTCCTCGATGACAATCACCGGGACCTTAGCCCTCTTTGCTGCTCTCTGAGTCAGAGTCCTGAAAAGGAACAGATTCGGAGTAAAACAAGTCAGATACAGGACAAGACAGCAATAATTGAAGAATTACAAGTGCAGTGAAGAAACATACTCTTCTTCCTCCTCGTCGGAGCTCAGCGCGGAGAGGTCGAAGTCCGGCCCACCTTCGGCGTGGCGAGGCGGAGGAGAAGGTTCCCTCGGCCGCTTGGCGGGATCAGAAGCGGTGGTCCGGGAGGGCCCCGCCCCAGTTGTCGCGGCGGCGTGAGGTGCTCCCGCGGCAACGGTGCTTGCCGCGGTGGAGCGCGTCGCGCGGTGTGGCGGCTGTGGACCCGTCTGCCGCCCCGCTGCGTCCCCGGCCCTGCGGAGGCGCCTCCTTGGCGGAGCTAGAGGCTCCGCTTGCGGCAAGTTAGCTGAAGGCGGGAGGGAGGAGGAGCCGATCTCCGCCGAGTCACTCACGCCCTCGGCGGGCCCGGCAAGCCTAAGGCGAAGGATCCGAGTGACGGCGATCTTCAGCCTGTCGTCTTCCGGGGCCACGTTGCTCCAATCGTTCCCACGTACGATGGGGGCTTGGCGCAGGGCAGTGAATGGCTGCGGGTTCTCCTCGACGATCCAGCACCACTCAGCTCTCCACTCCTCCCACTTGCTGCGGAGCTCACCCTCCAGATATGCTTCCTTCTTGCCGACTCTCGAGAACCAAGCGATCCCGCCGGCAAGGGGCTCTCCTCTCTCGACGCGGGACATGAAGAAGTGGCGGAAAAGGGCTACGCTAGGGTGGACTCCGACAAAGTTCTCGCACAGATGTGCGAAAACGGCCATGGTCAAGACAACATTGGGGGTGAAATCAAGGAGGCGAAACCCGTAGGTGTTCATGACATCACAGAAGAATTCGGAGAAGGGCGGGCAGAGCCCGCAGTAGAAGAATAGCGCGAAGAAAGGGTACCCATTGGGAGCCAGCCTCGATGCGGCGGCCGGGAGCACCCTCGTGCGCGGATGTGCTCGCGTCTCCGTCGACCAAAACAGGTAGTAGTACTCCCTCAGCTCCTTCGCGGCAAGCTGAGGGGGGAAGATGGCCCGCTCCTTTCGCAGCGCCGTGAGCCACTGCGCCTCGGCCGATTTCACGCCCTTCCCCTTGTCGGCCTTCGCAGCCATGGCGGAGGTGGTGGGGGGGGGGATCGGCGGCGTTGGTGGTGCTGGTGGCAATGGGGGGCGGAGCGCTGCTCTCCTTCGGCTTTGGGAAGAAGGGGAGAGCGGCGGAGCTTTTCGAGATTGGAAGCAGCAAACGGCAGGGAGGACGAACTGCCCCTGTTTCCCATGCTTATAAAGAGGGAGGGGCGGACGTTTCGTCCTTCCGATTAAAGAAACCCCCCACGATCTCTCCCACGACGCCGCATTCGACGCGTGCCGTTGGGGAGGGCGTGGTGGGGGCAGAGTAAGTTACGGCGTAACCCAAGCCGCGCGTACCCGTGCCCTGTTTTGGGCCTGGCCCAACAGCGCTCGGCACCGTGTGTGGCCCAGGCCCGGGGGCTCCTGTCGGTGTACTAGAGTAGGGGTACCCTAGTATCCCGAACTTGTGCACGGGCAGTTGCAGCGCCCCGCGGCAAGGCTTGCCGGGTGATCGCCAAAGATCCTCCATGGTTCCCTTGGAGCCATTCAAGAACACAAAGGCCCCAGCAAGAGGAGCTTGCCGGGAAGGCCAACCGGCCATTCAAGATCAAAGTATTTGAGCTAAGGAGACAAGACCCCGACAAGAGGAGCTTGCCGGGAAGGTCAACCAAGGCATCTCGAAGAACCTGCCGCGACGCGCCATGCGTCCCGGCAAGGCCCGGTGAGCGACAAGCTTCCGGGCGCGCCAGGACATCGACCGCGGCAAGGCGCTTGCCGCGGCACGCTAACCACCCTGTACCCACGCTCCAGCACACCCACCAACGTGTCGCCCTGGGGCCTTCCCAGGCGCGCGTGGCGGGAGGCTGTGCAGCCAGCGGTGCGCGGTGACATGCAAGATTACCATCGTGGCAAGCGGTGGAGTCCCTGACGGTCCCTTTTGCACTGTTTGGGCGACACAGACGGGCATTTAATGCCTTTGTCCCCGGCCGTCAGGGTTAGGTAGGATACACTGTACAGGTAGTTGCACCAACCGCAACTCTTCTTCCCATTTTTACCCTTGTAGACATTGCCACCTGTCGGTGACCCCTTTCGCATATAAAAGGAGGCCCATGCGCAACGTAGAGGGGGTTGGGAAGATTGGAGGCACTCAATACACACAAACAAGCAGCAGTAGGAGTATTATCTCTCCGGAGAGCTCCGAAGCTGGGTAAACCGCTCGTGTGCTTCGCCTCGATCTGCTCTCCGTGCGATCTCCGCTCCCCGCCGAACCGAAAGGGGCTCCGGTCCCATAGGTGTCCGTGGATCACCAGTTTCCCCACGACAGATAAACTCAAGCAATATGATATAAACCCCATCTTTTTATCCTCGATGGCAACAATACAATACGTGTCTTGCAACCCTTTATGTCACTGGGTAAGAACACCACAAGATTGAACCCAAAGCTAAGCACTTCTCCCATGGCAAGAAAGATCAATCTAGTAGGCCAAACCAAACCGATAATTAGAAGAGACTTGCAAAGATAACTCAATCATACATAAAAGAATTCATAGAAGATTCAAATATTATTCATAGATAAACTTGATCATAAACCCACAATTCATCGGATCTCGACAAACACACCACAAAAAGAGATTACATCGAATAGATCTCCACAAGAGAGGGAGAGAACATTGTATTGAGATCCAAAAATAGAGAAGAAGCCAACTAGCTAATAACTATGGACCCGAAGGTCTGTGATAAACTACTCACAACTCATCGGATGGGCTATGGTGTTGATGTAGAAGCCCTCCATGGTGGATTCCCCCTCCGGTAGAACGCCGGCGACGGCTCCAAGATGGGATCTCGCGGATACAGGAGGTTACGGTGGTGGAAATATTTCTTCGGTGGCTCCCTGGATGTTTTTGGGGTATGTAGGCTTATATAGGAGGAAGAAGTATGTCGGTGGCCGCCCGAGGGGCCCACGAGACAAGGGGCGCGCCCCCCACTCTCGTGGAGGCCTCGGCTACTTCTTGACTTGCACTCCAAGTTCTCTGGATCATGTTCGTTCCAAAAATCACGCTCCCGAAGGTTTCATTACGTTTGGACTGCGTTTGATATTCCTTTTCTTCGAAATACTGAAATAGGCAAAAAAAAACAGCAATACGGGTTGGGCCTCCGGTTAGTAGGTTAGTCCCAAAAATGATATAAATGTGTAAAATAAAGCCCATAGACATCCAAAACAAGTAATATAATAGCATGAAGCAATCAAAAATTATAGATACGTTGGAGACGTATCAAGCATCCCCAAGCTTAATTCCTGCTCGTCCTCGAGTAGGTAAATGATAAAAACAGAAAATGTGGAATGCTACCTAGCATAATTCTCAATGTAGTTTCTCTTTATTGTGGCATGAATGTTCAGATCCAAGTGATTCAAAATAAAAGTTCATATTGACAAAAGAAATAGCAATACCTCAATCATACTATTAAAAGCAATCATGTCTTTTCAAAATAACATGGCTAAATAAAGTTCATCCCTACTAAATCATATAGTTAGGCTATGCTTCATTTTCGTCACACAAAGATGTTCCCAACTTCTATACCCTTAATGACAAGCCAAGCAATTGTTTCGTAGTTAAATAATCTCAAACTTTTTCAACCTTCACGCAATACATGAGCGTGAGCCATGGATATAGCACTATGGGTGGAGTAGAATAATGATTGGGGATTGTGTGGAGAAGACAAAATAAGGAGAAAGTCTCACATTGACGAGGATAATCAACGGGCTATGGGAATGACCATCGATTGATGTCAACATGAGGAGTAGGGATTGCCATGCAACAGATGCACTAGAGCTATAAATGAATGAAAGCTCAACAAAAGAAAACTAGCGGGTGTGCATCCAACTTGCTTGCTCACAAAGACCTAGGGCATTTGAGGAAGCCCATCGTAGGAATATACAAGCCAAGTTCTATAATGAAAAATTCCCACTAGTATATGAAAGTGACAACACATGAGACTCTCTACATGAAAACATGGTGCTACTTTGAAGCACGATATATATGAGACTCATTACACGAAGAACAAGGTGCTACTTTGAAGCACAAGTGTGGAAAAAGAGATAGTAGCACTGCCCCTTTTTTTCTTTTTTTTTCCTTTTTTCCTTTTCTTTTTTTTTCTTTTGGCCTTTCTTTTTTTCTTTCTGGCCGTTCTTTTTTTTTCTTTTTGGGCAATGCTCTAATAATTATGATCATCACACTTTCATTGATTACAACACATGAATTACAACTCGAAACTAGAACAACATATGACTCTATATGAATGCCTCCGGCGGTGTACCGGGATGGTGCAATGAATCAAGAGTGACATGTATGAAAATTATGCATGGTGGCTTTGCCACAAATACGATGTCAACTACATGATCATGCAATGGCAATATGATAAAAGTAATGTATGTCATGATGATGATGAATGGAACGGTGGAAAGTTGCATGGCAATATATCTCGGAATGGCTATGGAAATGCCATAAATAGGTAGGTATGGTGGCTGTTTTGAGGAAGATATAAGGGGGTTTATGTGTGATAGAGCGTATCATATCACGGGGTTTGGATGCACCGGCGAAGTTTGCACCAACTCTCAAGGTGAGAAAGGGCAATGCACGGTACCGAAGAGGCTAGCAATGGTGGAAAGGTAAAAGTGCGTATAATCCATGGACTCAACATTAGTCAAAAGAACTCATATACTTATTGCAAAAATTTAGAAGTCATCAAAAACCAAGCACTACGCGCATGTTCCTAGGGGGATAGATTGGTAGGAAAAGACCATCACTCGTCCCCGACCGCCACTCATAAGGATGCACAAGCCAGGTACACTTCATGCTTCAAATTTGTTACACAGCTTTAACCATATGTGCATGCTACGGGACTTGCAAACTTCAACACAAGGATTCTTTAAATTCATAATCACCCAACTAGCATGACTTTAATATCACTACATCCATATCTCAAAACAATTATCAAGTATCAAGTTGATCATAGCATCCAATTCACTTCCTATGATAGTTTTTATTATACCCAACTTGGATGCTCATCATTCTAGGACCAATTTATAACCATAGCAAATACCATGATGTTCTGAAAGACTCTCAAAATAATATAAGTGAAGCATGAGAGATCAACAATTTCTTCAAAATTAATCCACTGCCGTGCTCTAAAAGATATAAGTGAAGCACTAGAGCAAAAACTATCTAGCTCAAAAGATATAAGTGAAGCACATAGAGTATTCTAATAAATTTCAATCAAGTAGGCTTCTCCAAAAAGGTGTGTTACAGCAAGGATGATTGTGGTAAACTAAAAATCAAATACTAATATAATACACGACGCTCCAAGCAAAACACATATCATGTAGCGAATAAAAATATAGCTCCAAGTAAAGTTACCAATGAACGAAGACGAAAGAGGGGATGCCTTCCGGGGGCATCCCCAAGCTTAGGATTTTGGCTATTCTTGAATACCTTGGGGTGCCTTGGGCATCCCAAAGCTTAGGCTTTTGCCACCCTTTATTCCATAGTCCATCAAATCTTTACCCAAAACTTGAAAACTTCACAACACAAAACTCAACAGGAAATCTCGTAAGCTTCGTTAGTGAAAGAAAACAAAACCACCACATAAGGTATTGTAATGAACTCATTCTTTATTTATGGTGTTAAACCTACTGTATTGCAAGTTCTCTATGGTTCATACCCTTACATACTAGCCATAGATGCATCAAAATAAGCAAATAACACACGAAAAACAGAATCTGTCAAAAACAGAACAGTCTGTAGCAATCTGTAGCTAACGCAAACTTATGGAACCTTAAAAACCCTACCAAAATAGGAAGTCCTAAACAATTTGTTTAGTGAACATCAGAAAAAATAATCAATGCAAAATCTCGTTCATGTGATTTATTGAATTTTTTCTTGTGAGTGCAAAGTTTCTGTTTTTCAGCAGAATCAAATCAACTCATATCATAGGTTATCCTATAGGTTCTACTTGGCACAAACACTAAATAAGACATGAAAACACATCTAAACAGAAAGTAGAAACAAAATTTATTGAATAACAGCAAGGAAAAATATTGGTTTGACTCCCAACAAGCGCTTTTCTTTAAAGCCTTTTTAGCTAGGCATTGAGATTTCAATGATGCTCACATGAAAGACAAGAATTGGAGCATAAAGAGAGCATCATGTAGCATGTAAAAAAACACATCTAAGTCTAACATACTTACTATGCATAGGCATCTTGTAATCAAACAAATTATTAAGGAAAGCAAAAACTAGCATATGCAAGGAAGGACAAAGAGATGATAGCAATCTCAACATGAAGAGAGGTAATTTAGTAACATGAAAATTTCTACAACCATATTTTCCTCTCTCATAATAATTACACGTGGGATCATAAGCAAATTCAGAAAAATAGATATCACATAAAATATTTTCAACATGATCCACATGCATGCAAAGTTGACACTCTTCCAAGATAGTGGGATTAACATTAACTAAAGTCATGACCTTTCCGAACCCACCTTTATCAAAAATATCATAAGATTGAACATACTCCAAATATGTGGGATCTAAAGTTGACACTCTTCCAAACCCACTTTCAATATTATTTCAAACACTATTATCAATCTCATATTCATCATGGGGCTTAAATAAATTTTCAAGGTTATAAGAAGAATCACCCCAATCATGATCATTGAAACAAGTAGTAGACATAGCAAAACTAGCATCCCCAAGCTTAGGGTTTTGCATATTATTAGCACAATTGACATCAAGATAATTTATAGGAAAATCATTGCAATCATGATTTTTATTCAAGGAGTTATCGTGAATCTCTTCATAAATTTCATCATCATAATTTTCAGATTCACAAATTTTTAGCAAAGCTTCATAAAGATAATCTAGTGCACAAAACTCACTAGCAGTTGGTTCATCATAATTGGGTCTCTTAAAAAGATTAGCAAGCGGATGAGGATCCATAGATCTTAAGTTCTCTGTTTAGCAATAAATAAACAACTATTCCAAGCAAACGAGCAAATGAGCCAAGTAAGACATCAAAGAAAAAAGACGAACAGAAGAAAGGCGAATAAAACGGCAAGGGTGAAGTGGGGGAGAGGAAAACGAGAGGCAAATGGAAAATAATGCAAATGCGAAGGAGATGAGTTTGTGATGGGTACTTGGTATGTCTTGACTTGAGTGAAGACCTCCCCAGCAACGGCGCCAGAAATCCTTCTTGCTACGTCTTGAGCTTGCGTTGGTTTTCCTTGAAGAGGAAAGGGTGATGCAGCACAGTAGCGTAAGTATTTCCCTTAGTTTTTGAGAACCAAGGTATCAATCCAGTAGGAGGCTCCTCAACAAGTCCCACGAACCTACACAAACAAACAAAGAACTTGCAACCAACGTGATAAAGGGGTTGTCAATCCCTTCACGGCCACTTGCGAAAGTGAGATCTGATAGAGATAATATGATAAGATAAATATATTTTTGGTATTTTATAATATAGGTGCAGAAAATAAAGATGCAAATAAAAGTAGATTGAAAGCTTATATGATAAAGAATAGACCCGGGGGCCATAGGTTTTACTGGAGGCTTCTCTCAAGATAGCATAAGTATTACGGCGGGTGAACAAATTACTGTCGAGCAATTGATAGAAAAGCGAATAATTATGACGTTATCTAGGCATGATCATGTATATAGGCATCACGTACGCAACAAGTAGACCGACTCCTGCCTGCATCTACTACTATTACTCCACACATCGACCGCTATCCAGCATGCATCTAGAGTATTAAGTTCATAAGAACAGAGTAACACATTAAGAAAGATGACATGAGGTAGAGGGATAAACTCAAGCAATATGATATAAACCCCATATTTTTATCCTCGATGGCAACAATAAAATATGTGTCTTGCAACCCTTTCTGTCACTGGGTAAGAACACCGCAAGATTGAACCCAAAGCTAAGCACTTCTCCCATGGAAAGAAAGATCAATCTAGTAGGACAAACCAAACCGATAATTCGAAGAGACTTGCAAAGATAACTCAATCATACATAAAAGCATTCAGAGAAGATTCAAATATTATTCATAGATAAACTTGATCATAAACCCACAATTCATCGGATCTCGACAAACACACCGCAAAAAGAGATTACATCGAATAGATCTCCACAAGAGAGGGGGAGAACATTGTATTGAGATCCAAAAAGAGAGAATAAGACAACTAGCTAATAAGTATGGACCCGAAGGTCTGTGATAAACTACTCACACTCATCAGAAGGGCTATGGTGTTGATGTAGAAGCCCTCCGTGGTGGATTCCCCCTCCGGCAGAACGCCGGCGACGGCTCCAAGATGGGATCTCGCGGATACAGGAGGTTACGGTGGTGGAAATATTTCTTCGGTGGCTCCCTGGATGTTTTCGGGGTATGTAAGCTTATATAGGAGGAAGAAGTACATCGGTGGCCGCCCGAGGGGCCCACGAGACAGGGGGCGCGCCCTATAGGGGTGCCCCCCCCCACTCTCGTGGAGGCCTTGGTTGCTTCTTGACTTGCACTCCAAGTTCTCTGGATCACGTTCGTTCCAAAAATCACGCTCCCGAAGGTTTCATTCCGTATGGACTCTGTTTGATATTCCTTTTCTTCGAAATACTGAAATAGGCAAAAAAACAGCAATACGGGTTGGGCCTCCGGTTAGTAGGTTAGTCCCAAAAATGATATAAATGTGTAAAATAAAGCCCATAAACATCCAAAACAGGTAATATAATAGCATGAAACAATCAAAAATTATGGATACGTTGGAGACGTATCACTACACACATTATAGGTGGTTCCCAAACAGAATGGTAAAGTTTATACTCCCCCTCCACCAACAATCATCAATCCATGGCTTGCCCGAAACAACGGGTGCCTCCAACTAACAATAATCCTGGGGAGTTTTGTTTAATTATTTTGATTTGCTTTGATCTGTTGATCTTGGGACTAGGCATCCCGGTTACCAGCCATTTTCTCGTGAATGAGGAGCGGAGTCCACTCCTCTTGAGAATAACCCACCTAGCATGGAAGATACAAACAGCCCTAATTGATACATGAGCTGTTCGAGCATACAAAACAGAATTTCATTTGAAGGTTTGGAGTTTGGCACATACAAATTTACTTGGAACGGCAGGTAAATACCGCATATAGGAAGGTATCGTGGACTCATATGGAATAACTTTGGGGTTTATGGAGTTTGGATGCACAAGCAGTATTCCCGCTTAGTACAAGTGAAGGCTAGCAAAAGACTGGGAAGCGACCAACTGAGAGAGCGACAAAATAAGCGATCAACACCGAGTGCAAGCATGAGTAGGATATAATCCACCATGAACATAAATATCGTGGAGGCTATGTTGATTTTTGTTTCAACTACATGCGTGAACATGTGCCAAGTTGAGTCACTCAATTCATTTAAAGGAGGATACCACCCTATCATACCACATCACAACCATTTTAATAGCATGTTGGTACGCAAGGTAAACCATTATAAGCTCCTAGCTAATTAAGCATGACATAAGCAACTATAATCTCTAATTGTCATTGCAAACATGTTTATTCATAATAGACTGAATCAGGAACGATGAACTCATCATATTTACAAAAACAGGAGAGGTCGAGTTCGTACCAGCTTCTCTCATCCCAATCATTTCATCATATATCATCATTATTGCCTTTCACTTGCACGACTGAACGATGTGGATAATAATAATAGTGCACGTGCATTGGACTAAGCTGGAATCTGCAAGCATTCAACTCAAGAGAGAAGACAAGGTAATATGAGCTCTAAATTAAATCAACAATCATGCATATGAGAGCCACTAAACATTTTCATTATGGTCTTCTACTCTTGACCCCCAAAAGAAAGAAAAGAAATAAAACTATTTACATGGGAAAGCTCCCAACAAGCAAAAAAGAAGAACGAGAAATCTTTTTGGGTTTTCTTTTAATTATTACTACTATAGGCATGGAAATTAAACTAACAATTTTTTGGGGGTTTTCTTTAAGGTTTATCAAGCTCACAAGAAGAAAACAGGAAAATAAATTAAGCTGGCATGGATAGTACAAAGAAAGAGTGTGAGTACTGACACTAGAATGAGTGTGTGAACAATGAATGTAAAGTCGGTGAGGAATACGTACTCCCCCAAGCTTAGGCTTTTGGCCTAAGTTGGTCTATGGCCAAGGGTAGCCTGGCTGATATCCACAGTTGTAACTGGGGTCGTACTGAGATACAGTGGCCATCGCCTCCTGGGCTGCAGCCTGGCGGCGTGCTGCCTCCGCCTCCCTCTCGTACTCGTTTGCCTCCTCCCTGGTTATAACATATCTTCTTTTTGCTTGATAATCTAAAAGGGTAGGAGCAGGGAGAGTAATATGGATAGCACGACGTCTGTCAAAGATTACTCGATATTGGAGGAATTGTTCATTCCTCTCAAGAAGATGATGACTAACCATGGCATTGTAATCTAAATAAGCGGGAAGCAACTCCGTATCATATTGATGTATAGGTATATCAAGATAATTAGCCAAACGGGTTGCATAAATCCCTCCAAACAAGTCTCCAGCTAAACCATTATGATGCAACCTACGTGCAACAATTGCCCCCAAGTTGTATTGTTTATCACCTAATACCACACTCTTGAGAACACAAAGATCAGGAACACACATGTGGCAGGCTTCATCTTTACCTTTAATGCATCTACCAATGGAGAGAGCAAAATAATGTATAGCAGGAAAATGAATGCTCCCTATGGTAGCTTGTGCTATTTCTATAGATTCTCCAACAATAATACTGGCAAGAAAGTCTTTATATTCAGATTTACTAGGTTCTTTGACACTTCCCCACTGCGGGAGTTTGCAAGCAGTAGTAAAATCTTCTAGGTCCATGGTATATGATTTATTATAAATATCAAACAGGACACTTCGAGAATTGCGCGAGGATGTAAGTTTAAACCTTCTCACAAATGAATCAGTTAAGTATTGGTATTGAGGGCACTTATCTTGCATGAATTCCTCAAGGTCAGCATTACGCACATATGCGTCAAATTCATCCTTGATGCCCGCTTCAACCATAAACTGCTCTGACGGCCATTCGCAAGGCCGTACGTCAGCTTCCCTTGGTGGTTTGTCGTCCAGCTCACGTATGGCGAGCCTGGGTCCTTTCTTCCTTGAAGAGCCACCTTGATACATTTTCCTAAACATATTTATTTTTCTGCAATATTTCTGAAATTTTTAGTAACTTCAAAATAAAAGTGAGTCAAACTAAACAAGATTGATAGTAACTACTACCATAAGTGCCTAGAGCCTATATCATGCATTAGAATTACTTGGGACCTCATAAATTTAACATGCAAGCTCAAGAACAGGGTCACAAAGGCAGCAAGAATTTGCAATGAATAAAGCACTAGAACAAAAACTAATTGGATCATTAGAGGAGTCACATACCAAGCAACAATCTCCCAAAGCAGTTTTGTGAATGGAGCTTTGAGCAAGGAGATCAAAAATCACAGCAAAACGAGCTAGAACTCGTGCTTGAGCTGGATAGTGATTTGTTTGGGAGGAAGATGGAGTGTGTGGGTGCAGGAATAAGTGGAGGGGAGCCACCGTGGGCCCACGAGGCAGGAGGCGCGCCCTGTAGGGGTGGGTGATACGTCTCCAACGTATCTATAATTTATGAAGTATTCATGCTATTATATTATCTATTTTAGATGTTTAATGGGCTTTACTATGTACTTTTATATTATTTTTGGGACTAATCTATTAACCTAGAGCCCAGTGCCAGTTTCTGTGTTTTCCTTGTTTTTGAATTTTACAGAAAAGGAATACCAAACGGAGTCCAATTGACGTGCCAATTTTTGATGATTTTTTATGGAACAAAAGAAGCCCCTGGAGTAAAAGAGTTGGGCCAAAAGAGTCTCGGGCTGTCCACGAGGGTGGGGGGCGCGCCCACTGCCACTGGGCGTGGGCCCCTATCTCGTGGACGACTCGAGCACCTCCTTGACGTGAGACCTATGCCAAAAAATCCTATAAATACAGAAACCTCCAGAAAATAACCTAGATCGGGAGTTCCGCCACCGCAAGCCTCTGTAGCCACCAAAAACCAATCGGGACCCTGTTCTGGCACCCTGCTGGAGGGGGGATCCCTCACCGCTGGCCATCTTCATCATCCCGTTGCTCCCCGTGATGAGGAGGGAGTAGTTCACCCTCGGGGTTGAGGGTATGTACCAGTAGCTATGTGTTCGATCTCTCTCTCTCTCGTGTTCTTGATTTGGCACGATCTTGATGTATCACGAGCTTTGCTATTATAGTTGGATCTTATGATGTTTCTCCCCCTCTACTCTCTTGTAATGGATTGAGTTTTCCCTTTGAAGTTATCTTATCGGATTGAGTCTTTAAGGATTTGAGAACACTTGATGTATGTCTTGCCGTGCTTATCTGTGGTGACAATGGGATATTCACGTGATTCACTTGATGTAAGTTTTGGTGATCAACTTGCGGGTTCAGTGACCTTGTGAACTTATGCATAGGGGTTGGCACACGTTTTCGTCTTGACTCTCTGGTAGAAACTTTGGGGCACTCTTTGAAGTACTTTGTGTTGGTTGAATAGATGAATCTGAGATTGTGTGATGCATATCGTATAATCATGCCCACGGATACTTGAGGCGACAATGGAGTATCTAGGTGACATTAGGGTTTTGGTTGATTTGTGTCTTAAGGTGTTATTCTAGTATGGACTCTTGAATAGATCAATCAGAAAGGATAACTTTGAGGTGGTTTCGTACCCTACCATAATCTCTTCGTTTGTTCTCCGCTATTAGTTGCTTTGGAGTGACTCTTTGTTGCATGTTGAGGGATATTTATATGATCCAGTTATGTTATTATTGTTGAGAGAACTTGCACTAGTGAAAGTATGAATCTTAGGCCTTGTTTCCTACCATTGCAATACCGTTTACGCTCACTTTTATCATTAGTTACCTTGCTGTTTTTATAATTTCAGATTACAAATACCTTTATCTACCATCCATATTGCACTAGTATCACCATCTCTTAGCCAAACTAGTGCACATATACAATTCACTATTGTATTGGGTGTCTTGGGGACACAAGAAACTCTTTGTTATTTGGTTGCAGGGTTGTTTGAGAGAGACCATCTTCATCCTACGCCTCCCACGGATTCATAAACCTTAGGTCATCCACTTGAGGGAAATTTGCTACTGTCCTACAAACCTCTGCACTTGGAGGCCCAACAACGTTTACAAGAAGAAGGTTGTGTAGTAGACATCAAGCTCTTTTCTGGCGCCGTTGCCGGGGAGGTGAGTCCTTGAAGGTATATCTTTAGATCTTGCAATCGAATCTTTTTTTCTTGTTTTATCACTAGTTTATTGTATAAAAGAAAACTACAAAAAAATGGAATTGAGTTTGTCTTATACACTTCATCTTTTAAATATCTTTCGTAAGAATGATGGTAAGGAAAATTGTGCTCAAGTGCTAGAAGAAGAAATCTATAAAATGTTTGGCACTAAATCTTTGAGTGATGAGCATGATTGCAATGTTGTTAGTATGAATTCTTTGAATACCCATGATGCTAATGATATGCAAAGCCACAAGCTTGGGGATGCTATGTTTGATGAATATGATATTTTGTGTCCCCCAAGTTTGGATGAGAAAATTTATTATGATGAAAGCATGCCTCCTATTTATGATGATTATATTGATGAAAGTGGATTTGGAGAGGTCATGACTTTATTTAGTGATGAATCCACTATTTCAGAAGAGGCTCCAATTGATTATGAGAACAAAGTTGCTATCTATGATGATTATTGTGATGACTTGTATGCTATTAAGAATAATGATAACCATGAAACTTGTCATCATGATTTTAGTTTTCAATTGGATTATGCCTCACATGATAGTTATTTTGTTGAGTTTGCTCCCACTATTATTCATGAGAAGAAATTTGCTTATGTGGAGAGTAATAAAAATTCTATGCTTGTAGATCATGAAAAGAATGCTTTATGTGCTGGTTATATTGTTGAATTCATTCATGATGCTACTAAAAATTATTATTAGGGAGGAACACATGCTTGTAGGAATTGCAATAGTGTCAAGTTTCCTCTCTATGTGTTGAAAATCTTGAACCTATGCTTGTTTTGCCTTCCTATGCTAGTTGATTATTGTTCACATAAGTTGTTTGCTCACAAAATCCCTATGCATAGGAAGTGGGATAGACTTAAATGTGCTAGTCATATTCTTCATGATGCTCTCTTTATGTTTCGATTCTTATCTTTTATGTGAGCATCATTGAAATCATCATGCCTAGCTAGGGGCTTTAAACGATAGCGCTTGTTGGGAGGCAACCCAGTTTTATTTTTGTTCCTTGCTTTTTGCTCCTGTTTAGTAATAAATAATTCATCTATCCGCTGGTTAGATGTGGTTTTATGTTTTAATTAGTGTTTGTGCCAAGTAGAACCTTTGGGAAGACTTGGGTGAAGTCTTTGTGATCTTGCTGTAAAAAACAGAAACTTTAGCGCTCACGAGAATAGCTGCCATATTTTACTGGAGAGTGATTTTAGGTTGATTCTTTTTACAGATGATTAATATTCAAATTCCTCAAGTCCACCAGTTTACTTCAGAATTTTTGGATTTCCAGAAGTATACATTTGGTACAGATTACTATAGACTCTTCTGTTTTTGACAGATTCTGTTTTTCATTGTGTCATTTGCTTATTTTGATGAATCTATGAGTAGTATCGGAGGGCATGAACCATAGAGAAGTTGGAATATAGTAGATATTACACCAATATGAACTTAGAATGAGTTCACAACAGTAACTAAGTGGTGATTTATTTTCTTATACTAACGGATACGAGTTTTGTTTTGAGTTTCGTGTTGTGAAGTTTTCAAGTTTTGGGTAAAGATTCGATGGACTATGGAATAAGGAGTGGAAAGAGCCTAAGCTTGGGGATGCCCAAGGCACCCCAAGGTAATATCCAAGGACAACCAATAGCCTAAGATTGGGGATGCCCCCGAAGGCATCCCCTCTTTCGTCTTCGTTCATCGGTAACTTTACTTGGAGCTATATTTTTATTTACCACAGGATATGTGTTCTGCTTGGAGCATCATTTTATTTTCTTAGTATTTGCTTGCTGTTATTTAGAATAATGTTTTGCTTCTATATTCTCAATAAAAATGTCAAGGATAGCCTTTGCCATGCTTATTTTGCAAGTATGCACGTTGCTGTTTCAAAACAGAAAGTTTACCGCTGTTGCAAAAATTCCCTAGAAAAGTCAGAGAGTTATATAATGTTGAATATTTTTGCATATTGAGATATGATAAATCTTATACAGCTTAGTATTTTTATTATAATTTTTGGAGTTAGGGAAGTATGATGAACCTTGCATTCTTTAGAGACTATACTGTTTTGGCAGATTGCTGTTATGTTTGCATTGTTTGCATATGTTTGCTTGTTTAATGATTCTCTTTGAGGATAGGAGTATTAAATATGCAGAGAAATTTAGTATGCAATGTTGAATAACAATGTTAGTAATTTGCTGCAGTAGAAAATGATAAGGTTATTACATTGTTTTATACTAACTTATCTCACGAGTCCTTGTTGAGTTTGGTGTGGATGAAGCTTTTCAGATTTAGGAAACCGTGATATGAGAGGAATTAAGGAGACACAAAAGCTCAAGCTTGGGGATGCCCAAGGCACCCCAAGATAACATTCCAATAAGTCTGAAGCATCTAAGCTTGGGGATGCCCCGGTAGGCATCCCACCTTTCTTCTTCAACAGTCATCGGTTAGTATCGGTTGAACCTAAGTTTTTGTTTCTTCACATGAGTTGTGATATCCTTGCAATGTCATTTTGTTTTGTTTTGCTTGCTGTTTAAATAAAATACCAAGATCTAAAATACTTAAATGAGAGAGAGTCTTCACATATTTACATAATTATTTAACTACTCATTGATCTTCACTTATATCTTTTTGGAGTAGTTTGTCATTTACTCGTGTACTTCACTTATATCCTATGAGTAAATGGTTGAATGAGTTGAATGTCATAAATCTGAAATTATATATGCTTCATATGCTTATGCCATGGGGTGTAATGACTTCACATATAAGAAGTAGATGTTGTAAATTTATTGGAGGTTAGCAAGCATTGTATTGGTCATTTGAAGAATTCATGAAAGAATATTGAAGGAAGAGAAATTTCACATATAAATATACTATATTGGACATCTTTTATAATTGTGAGCACTCATTAAGTATGACATGCTAAAGAGTTGATGTTGGACAAGGAAGACAACATAATGGGTTATGTTTTCTCACATCTCAGTTAAAGTATATTGTCATGGATCATTCAAACATGTTGAGCTTGCCTTTCCCCCTCATGCTAGCCAAAACTCGTTGCACCAAGTAGAGATACTACTTGTGCTTCCAAATATCCTTAAACCCAGTTTTTGCCATGAGAGTCCACCATACCTACCTATGGATTGAGTAAGATCCTTCAAGTAAGTTGTCATCGGTGTATGCAATAAAAATTGCTCTCTAAATATGTATGACTTATTAGTGTGAAGAAAATAAGCTTTATATGATCTTGTTATGGAAGCAATAAAAGCGACGACCTGCATAATAAAGGTCTATATGCAAGTGGCAATATAAAGTGACGTTCTTTTGCACTAAGATTTTGTGCATCCAACCATAAAAGCGCATGACAACCTCTGCTTCCCTCTGCGAAGGGCCTATCTTTTACCTTATGTCTTTTACTTTATGCAAGAGTCAAGGAGATCTTCACCTTTCCCTTTTTCATTTTATCCTTTGGCAAG
>NC_041381.1:708615651-708752769 GCF_002162155.2 Triticum dicoccoides
CCTACCACCCGGTGGTAGTTACCCCACATGTCTCATATACTAGCATGTGGTACTATATATACTATTTTATTATTTTAAATATGTTCATATACTATATCTAAGATATTTCAAAACAAGTTACATGAAAAAATTGCACATGAGCCCATAATTTTTGTTATATTTGTGGAATACGTACATATTTGTACGTAAAAAAGAGCATACTCAAAAAATGGTACATACTACCTAAAAATTTGTATATATACTACCTAATCATTATTATATACTACATACTACACGTACATACTCTCGGTTTCGACAGATACTACATACAACATACAAAACGCAAGTGGTGGTAACTACCACTGCTTGTAGGAAACATTTGTCCTATATATATATCCGATTGGATGTAAGTTAGCATGAATTATTATTGTTGACATCACCAAAAGGTGAATACGTTGGGACGCGAAATTATAAGCCCCTATCTTTCTCAGTGTCCGATTAAAACTCCATAACCATAAGTATTGCGTGAGTGTTAGCAATTGTGGAAGACTATATGATAGTTGAGTATGTGGAGTTTGCTAAATCAAAGCTCTGACATAGACCCTTCCTGAAAATAAGATGAATTGTCATTGTTTGATGACTGAGAATGAAGTTTGTTAGTTTTCAAGAAAGTTTATAGTCTATGCTCTAACATGTGAATAGCTTGTTACTTGATCATGAAAAGTTTTATGAGATGAGCTATTGTTATGACATATAATGATGCTAGAAAAGATGATTGAAATTATCATTGATCAAACTTGTGCACCTGCTAGCATTCACACTTCATAAATTCTTTCTTTTATCATTTACCTACTCGAGGACGAGCAGGAATTAAGCTTGGGGATGCTGATACGTCTCCAACGTATCTATAATTTATGAAGTATTCATGCTATTATATTATCAATTTTAGATGTTTAATGGGCTTTACTATGCACTTTTATATTATTTTTGGGACTAACCTATTAACCTAGAGCCCAGTGCCAGTTTCTGTTCTTTCCTTGTTTTTTGAGTTTTACAGAAAAGGAATACCAAACGGAGTCCAATTGATGTGCCAATTTTTGATGATTTTTATGGACCAAAAGAAGCCCCTGGAGTAAAATAGTTGGGCCAGAAGAGTCTCGGGCTGTCCATGAGGGTGGGGGGTGCGCCCACTCCCACTGGGTGTGGGCCCCTATCTCGTGGACGACTCGAGCACCTCCTTGACGTGAGACCTATGCCAAAAAATCCTATAAATACAGAAACCTCCAGAAAATAACCTAGATCGGGAGTTCCGCCGCTGCAAGCCTCTGTAGCCACCAAAAACCAATCGGGGCCCTGTTCCGGCACCCTGCTGGAGGGGGGTCCCTCACCGGTGGCCATCTTCATCATCCCGTTGCTCTCCATGACGAGGAGGGAGTATTTCACCCTCGGGGCTGAGGGTATGTACTAGTAGCTATGTGTTTGATCTCTCTCTCTCTCTCTCTCGTGTTCTTGATTTGGCACGATCTTGATGTATCACGAGCTTTGCTATTATAGTTGGATCTTATGATGTTTCTCCCCCTCTACTCTCTTGTAATGGATTGAGTTTTCCCTTTGAAGTTATCTTATCGGATTGAGTCTTTAAGGATTTGAGAACACTTGATGTATGTCTTGCCGTGCTTATCTGTGGTGACAATGGGATATTCACGTGATTCACTTGATGTAAGTTTTGGTGATCAACTTGCGGGTTCAGTGACCTTGTGAACTTATCCATAGGGGTTGGCACACGTTTTCGTCTTGACTCTCTGGTAGAAACTTTGGGGCACTCTTTGAAGTACTTTGTGTTGGTTGAATAGATGAATCTGAGATTGTGTAATGCATATCGTATAATCATGCCCACGGATACTTGAGGTGGCAATGGAGTATCTAGGTGACATTAGGGTTTTGGTTGATTTGTGTCTTAAGGTGTTATTCTAGTATGGACTCTTGAATAGATCGATCAGAAAGGATAACTTTGAGGTGGTTTCGTACCCTACCATAATCTCTTCATTTGTTCTCCGCTATTAGTGGCTTTGGAGTGACTCTTTGTTGCATGTTGAGGGATATTTATATGATCCAGTTATGTTATTATTTTGAGAGAACTTGCACTAGTGAAAGTATGAACCTTAGGCCTTGTTTCCTGCCATTGCAATACCGTTTGCGCTCACTTTTATCATTAGTTACCTTGCTGTTTTTATAATTTCAGATTACAAATACCTTTATCTACCATCCATATTGCACTTGTATCACCATCTCTTCGCCGAACTAGTGCACCTATATAATTCACCATTGTATTGGGTGTCTTGGGGACACAAGATACTCTTTGTTATTTGGTTGCAGGGTTGTTTGAGAGAGACCATATTCACCCTACGCCTCCCACGGATTGATAAACCTTAGGTCATCCACTTGAGGGAAATTTGCTACTGTCATACAAACCTCTGCACTTGGAGGCCCAACAACGTTTACAAGAAGAAGGTTGTGTAGTAGACATCAGTGGGCGCGCCCTGGACCCTCGTGGCCAGGTGCTTGCTCCCTCTATTGTCTTCTCAGTGCCAAATATTCTTAAATATTCCAGAAAAAATCATATTAAATTGGCATGGCATTTGGAGAACTTTTATTTTCGGGATATTTTTTATTGCATGGATAATTCAGAAAACAGACAAAATATACTATTTCTACTTTATTTATTCTAAGTAACAGAAAGTAAAGAGAGGGTACAGAAGGTTATGCCTTCTAACTTCATCCATCTCATGTTCATCAAAAGGAATCCAATAACAAGGTTGATCAAGTCTTGTTAACAAACTCATTCCGAATCACATGAAACCGGACAAATTTTGAATTGACACTAGGTTACTCAATGGGGATATGAACATCCCCAACAATAAGAATATCATACTTTTTCTTTGTAGTAGGGAGAGGAAATTCAAAACCTCCAAATATAATTGATGGAATTTTCCCAATAGAATTTATGTTGTGAATTTGAGGTTGTTTCCTCGGAAAATGTATCGTATGCTCATTACCATTAACATGAAAGGTGACATTGCCTTTGTTGCAATCAATGACAGCACCTGCAGTATTTAAGAAGGGTCTACCGAGGATAATCGACATACTGTCGTCCTCAGGGATATCAAGAATGACAAAGTTTGTTAAGATAGTAACATTCGCAACAACAACAGGCACGTCCTCGCAAATGCCGACAGGTATAGTAGTTGATTTGTCAGCCATTTGCAAGCATATCTCAGTAGATGTCAACTTACTTAATTCAAGTCTATGGTATAAGGAAAGAGGCATAACACCAACACCGGCTCCTAAATCACATAAGGCAGTTTTAACATAATTTCTTTTGATGGAGCATGGTATAGTGGGTACTCCGGGATCACCAAGTTTCTTAGGTATTCCACCCTTAAAAGTATAGTTAGCAAGCATGGTGGAGATTTCAACTTCAGGTATTTTTCTTTTATTAGTAATGATACCTTTCATATATTTAGCATAAGGATTTGTTTTAAGCATATCGGTTAAGCGCATACATAAGAAAATAGGCCTAATCATTTCAGCAAAGCGCTCAAAGTCCTCATCATCCTTTTTCTTGGATGGCTTAGGAGGAAAAGGCATGGGTTTCTGAACCCATGGTTCTCTTTCCCTACCATGTTTCCTAGCAACAAAGTCTTTCTTATCATAACGTTGATTTCTTGATTGTGGGTTATCAAGATCAACAGCAGGTTCAAGTTCTATATCATTGTTATTACTAGGTTGAGCGTCTACATGAACATCATTACTAGCATTATCATTAGGTTCATGTTCATCTGCAGATTGTGTTCAGCATCAGATATAGAAATATCATTAGGATTCTCAGGTGTTTGTCCATTAGGTACTCTAGAAGCATGCAAAGTCCTATATTTTTTCTTTTTCTTCTTTTGGGAAGGACTAGGAGCATCTAAATTATTCCTCTGAGAATCTTGTTCAATTCTCTTAGGGTGGCCTTCGGGATACAAAGGTTCCTGAGTCATTTTACCAGTTCTAGTAGCCACTCTAACAGCAAAATCATGTTTATTATTTAATTCATCTAGCTATTCATTCTGAGCCTTAAGTACTTGTTTCACCTTGAGTGGTGACCATAGAAACATGTTTACTTGTGAGTTTAAGTTCACCCTTAACTCTAGACATATAATCACTCAAGCGTTCAATCATATAAGCATTATTTTCAATTGTCTACTAACATAATCATTGAAATTTGCTTGTTTATCCATAAAATCATCAAATTCATCTAAGCATTGGCTAGCAAACTTAGTAGACGGGATTTCAACTTTATCATATCTATAAAGAGAGTTTACCTTCACTACCTGTGTCGGCTTATCAAGACCTTGTATTTCTTTAGGTGGTACTCCCTCCATTCCTAAATGTAAGGTGCATTAGTTTTTCAAAAAGTCAAACCTTGTCCATGTTTGACCAACTTCATAGCAAAATATATAAGGATTTACAATACTAAATATATAAAATATATAAATATATTTCATGGAAAATCTAGTGATGATGATTCAGTATTCTAGACATTGTTATTTTTCTCCATAAACTTGGTCAAAGTTAGAGGAGTTTGACTTTTTGAAAAAAAAAATAATACACCTTATATTTAAGAACGGAGGGAGTATATTGAGGCCATGAATTTCTTAAACAGGAGGTAAACTTTAACATCTTCAGCTTTAATACTTTTCTCTTTCATAGATTTCTTTGCCTCTTGCATATCTTCAGGACTGAGAAATAAAACACCTCTTTTCTTCGGAGTTGGCTTAGGAGTTGGTTCAGGAGGTGCCCAATTATTTTCATTTGTCAACATATTATTTAATAGCAATTCAGCTTGGTCGACTATCCTTTCCCTGAAAACACAACCAGCACAACTATCCAAGTGGTCCTTGGAAGCATCGGTTAGTCCATTATAGAAGATATCAAGTATTTCATTTTTCTTAAGAGGATGATCAGGCAAAGCATTAAGTAATCGGAGAAGCCTCCCCCAAGCTTGTGGGAGACTCTCTTCTTCGATTTGCACAAAATTATATATTTCCCGCAAGGCGGCTTGTTTCTTATGAGCAGGGAAATATTTAGCAGAGAAGTAGTAAATCATATCCTGGGGACTATGCACACAACCAGGATCAAGAGAATTAAACCATGTCTTAGCGTCACCCTTTAATGAGAAAGGAAATATTTTAAGGATGTAGTAATAGCGGGATTTCTCATCATTAGTAAACAGGGTGGCTATATTATTTAACTTAGTAAGATGTGCCACTACAGTTTCAGATTCAGTGCCATAGAAAGGATCAGATTCAACTAAAGTAATAATCTCGGGATCAATAGAGAATTCATAATCCTTATCAGTAACAAAGATAGGTGAAGTAGCAAAAGCAGGGTCATGTTTCATTCTAGCATTCAGAGTCTTTTGTTTCAGCTTGGCTAATAATTTCTTAATATTTGATCTATCATTGCAAGCAAGCAAATCTCTTGCAGTTTCTTCATCCATAACATAACCCTCAGGAACAACAGGCAATTCATATTTAGGGGGAGAACCTTCATCATCACTATCGTCAATGTTATCAGTTTCAATAATTTCATTCTCCCTAGCCCTAGCAAGTTGTTCATCAAGAAATTCACCTAATGGCACAGTAGTATCAAGCATAGAAGTAGTTTCATCACAAGTATCATGCATAGCAGAAGTGGCATCATCAATAACATGTGGCATATCAGAATTAATAGCAGAAGCGGGTTTAGGTGCCGCAAGCTTACTCATAACGGAAGGAGAATCAAGTGCATAGCTAGATGGCAGTTCCTTACCTCCCCTCGTAGTTGAGGGATAAATTTTAGTTCTTTGATCTTTCAAGTTCTTCATAGTGATCAGCAGATATAAATCCCAAGTGACTCAAAGAATAGAGCTATGCTCCCCGGCAACGGCGCCAGAAAATAGTCTTGATAACCCACAAGTATAGGGGATCGCAACAGTTTTCGAGGGTAGAGTATTCAAACCAAATTTATTGATTCGACACAAGGGGAGCCAAAGAATATTCTTAAGTATTAGCAGTTGAGTTGTCAATTCAACCACACCTAGATAACTTAGTATCTATAGCAAAGTATTTAGTAGCAAAGTAGTATGATAGTAATGGTAATAGTGGCAAAAGTAATGATAGCAGTTTTATAGTAATTGTAACAGTAGCAACGGTAAAGTAAATAAGCAAAGCACAATATGTGAAAATCTCATAGGCATTGGATCAGTGATGGATAATTATGTCGGATGCAATTCATCATGTAATAGTTATAACATAGGGTGACACAGAACTAGCTCCAGTTCATCAATGTAATGTAGGCATGTATTCCGAATATAGTCATACGTGCTTATGGAAAAGAACTTGCATGACATCTTTTGTCCTACCCTCCCGTGGTAGCGGGGTCCTAATGGAAACTAAGGGATATTAAGGCCTCCTTTTAATAGAGTACCGGACCAAAGCATTAACACATAGTGAATACATGAACTCCTCAAACTACGGTCATCACCGAGAAGTATCCCGATTATTGTCACTTCGGGGTTGTCGGATCGTAACACATAATAGGTGACTATAGACTTCAAGATAGGATCAAGAACTCACATATATTCATAAAAAACATAATAGGTTCAGATCTGAAATCATGGCACTCGGGCCCTAGTGACAAGCATTAAGCATAGCAAAGTCACAGCAACATCAATGTCAGAACATAGTGGATACTAGGGATCAAACCTTAACAAAACTAACTTGATTACATGGTAAATCTCATCCAACCCATCACCGTCCAGTAAGCCTACGATGGAATTACTCACACACGGCGGTGAGCATCATGAAATTGGTGATGGAGGATGGTTGATGATGATGATGGCGATGGATTCCCCTCTCCGAAGCCCCGAACGGACTCCAGATCAGCCCTCCCGAGAGGTTTTAGGGCTTGGCGGCGGCTCTGTATCGTAAAACGCGACGAAACTTCCTCTCTGAGTTTTCTTCTCCGCGAAACGGAATATATGGAGTTGGAGTTGAGGCCGGTGGAGCATCAGGGGGCCCACGAGATAGGGGGGCGCGCCCAGGGGGAGGGGGCGCGCCCCCACCCTCGTGGACAGGGTGTGGGCCCCTTGACATTATTTCTTCCGCCAATATTTTTATTAATTCCAAAAGTTATCTCCATGGATTTGCAGGTCATTCCGAGAACTTTTATTTCTGCACAAAAATAACACCATGCCAGTTCTGCTGAAAACAGCGTCAGTTCGGGTTAGTTCCATTCAAATCATGCAAGTTAGAGTCCAAAACAAGGGCAAAAGTGTTTGGAAAAAGTAGATACGACGAAGACGTATCATCTCCTTCACCACCTCCCAATTCCTCTGATAGAAACGAGCCGGGAGTCCGTCGGGACCAGGAGCTTTAAGTGGCCCAATCTGAAAAAGTGTGTCACTGATTTAATTTGCAGAGAAAGGTTTGTTAGTGTCAAGTTCATTTCTTCCGTAACTCTTGCATTCACAAGCTCCAATAATTCAGTTGGGTTCACCTCACAATCCTTCTTGTACAGGTCCTTATAGAAGTCCCTCATCCTCTCATGAATCCCTTCCCTACTTTCCCTCCAAGCACCCGTATTGTCTTTAAGTTTGGTTATCTCATTCTTCTTTTTCCTCCAGGTGGATTTGCCTTGGAACCATTTAGTATTCCTACCCCCTCCCTCATATAGGTATCTCTTGAGCATTGCCGCCACATGAGTTCCTCCCTTAACAACAACTCATCGAGCTCGGCCGAACATTTCTTAATCTTCTTTTGTTGTGCGGTCGAGAATGGTGCATTCCACAAAGAGCTCAGCCACCTTGATGATCATATCCAAGGCCAACGTTCATCTCCACTAGATCGGGATCGTGCCTTGGCGCGAGGTGCCGGTTCCAACGACTTTTCCAAGAGGATAAAGATCAAACACAAGTTGTTTTAGTAGCAAGGCAACTTTTAGCACATCTATTCAACAGAACAATTGATTTTTAGGTTAAGAGAAAAAAGAAACATCCAGTCTTGTACGAGAAGCAAGGCATAACCGAGTTCAACAGTGTCACAAGATTACAATAGCTAATTGCACTTAGACCGTCCCATAAGGAAAGGCAGCATCGAGTTCGGTATGGTCATGAGATCACAAAATCTAATTAGATGACATTAGGTTCAACACTTAGCAGGAACATAAGAGAGCAAAAGCAAAACTAATGCATGAGATTGATATGTCAGATATAAGAGCCTTCGTTTACAATAGCAAAGGAGATAAATCAATGGAGATCCCATCCAAACTACTGTAGAGACCTCATCCCTCCCGTGATGGTGTTGACCTGGAATCCAAGATGATGAGAGCGAGAGAGTACCACAGAGTTACATCAGTGGTCATTAAAAAGAATGATCACAAAAATAATTTGATCTAAGAGAATGGTCTACCAACATAATGAAACAAAAAATCTCCTAAGAAAATGGACAGTACATAAAATTATCTCATAAGGACACCATAACTGCATCAACACACAAGAAAAAATTATGTCCGCCTCACACCAATAGGAAGAGAGAAGCACTACATTCATAAATCCGGGGGAAACCATGATACTCAAATAAGTGTGATCTTGAATATTATGAAGCATCAAACTTCTTTTAACATATCATATTTGATTTAGCTTTAGTAGTATAACAAGAGGAAACTGAAGCAAAACTTCCACATAGGCATTGTTGCAAAACAAAATTGAAGTTTGAAGATAAAGAAGACACATCCATTTTATTCCCTTTACACTTTTAACATACAGAGATAGCAAAATGATGAACATCCATAAGAAAGACTAACAAAAATGAACTTTAAAGGAAAGGATGGAAACTAAAATAGGGGACGAGCTAACATGAGGCTCCAAACCACCACCCGTTGCCATACTAACAAACAAACTAAAACTCGGATGTCATCAAAGCATTCTTATATTCAAAGGATTTCATGGATTAAAAACTTAGGCATGACAACGAACACAGGTCCTTGATTTGTCAGAAGAATTGTAATATACTATCTCGGCTCATTATCAGCTTCCTTCGATGCAAAACATTAATATGCTCAAGAACAAAAAAAACCTTTATTTCCTAGTGAAAGCGCTGATTGTGATATAGAAAAATTACAAGTACTCCTGCCAAATAGGCAAAAAAATCAAGTCTTTATTTTCCGGCATTGCCATCAAGGCATCAACTCAGTAAGTATGAGTACATCTTTACTTCTAGGATAAATTAGATGTTTATGAAGGGGACAACACCTAGAGCCGACATGGTCAACTCCACCTAGAACAGATCCATCGTCCACCACTTCACGAACATAAGAGTGAAATGGCACATGTTGGCAGTAGGCGAAAGCGTCCACGTAAGGCAAACAGGAAGAGTATGGTAGGAACATACTTGTACTATACACAAATTAATGGGAGACAACCAATCAACACGACATAAGCATAATTAACCAAGAATAATGAAAGCAATACAGATACAGGTAGTTGAGTAATGTCGTTTTATACATGATCAGTAAATATAGAATGTTTTGTTTAATCCAGGGGGAGGGGTATCGCCGTTAAGTTTGCTTGGCTAACATCAAATTTCAACCGCATGTATGTTTTACCTAAAGCAGGGGTACCAACTAAAAGGAAATATTTAGTGTTGCACGTTGAAATGATAGTTTCACAGAAAATTGAAAGCCGGACATGGTAAAGTGATGGAGGTACCTCACGACATCGATGTGCCTTGCAAGGATCCTTCTATATTTTACCAACGGAGTAGAAAGTAATGGGGCGGAAACCAAATGGGTCACCTGAAAAAGAAGCTCGGTGATCAGAGATGAATGAACATAGCAAACACAGATCTGGCTTTGTGTCTTGAGCGAATAATAAATTATAGGGAAAAATAAAAATATACATGAGCAAATAAATTAATATCCACACGGTTAGAAAGAAAACAGTGTGTGCGATGAAAAAAAGAGAACATGCGGTTCTTTGACGTTGAAACGTTTGCGATGCCTGCCGGACGCACACACGGTTTTGTCTCATCTGCGTGTGCGATTCATGGTAATATGGCAAACGTTTCAAACCAGTGCGTGTGTGATAGAAATATCAATCGCACACAGTTATGAAAATGGACACGTTGGCGTTAGTAGAGGCACCGCACACATTATACATTCTTGAACCGTGTGCAATAACGTACCTATCACAAACATATCAGTAGATTAAATGTTGATGTCCACGTTTTTCACATGACTATAGCGGCGTAATAGTTTGGGATGTCTCTCTGATCAGAAACTTAATGTCGAGATGTAACGTGTAGGAATGGGCAGCTTCTCATACGTTTATTCTATGGAGATCGTTAGTAGCCGCTCTCCCATCCCGACAGTTTCTGGGTCGTGTGGGAAGGACCCCCCTATCACCCACACTCACTTGGCGATGGTTCCAAATGCCGTCGCGGAAAGGGGTTAAAAACCATTTGTATAGCACCTTACGGTACCAGTAAGTGGGGACTGACATGGTCCATGGCCACATGCAACCAACTACCTCCATATTACATGAAAAAATGATTCCTCCCCGTGACATCTAGGACCACCAGCTATATCTTCGCACAAAAGGAATTGCCTCCTTATTACGCGAAAAAATGATTCCTCCCCATGACAACTGGGACTCACCGGATTCACAGGCTGACATGTGGGCCTACTAAGTTGACACGTATGCAGGGCTTTGTCAACTTAGTCAAGAAATGATTCTAGCAGCAGTGACCGTTGGATGTTAATCGAACGGTCGTGCTGCTTCTTCAATATCTGATCTTCTTGCAGCAGCCGCCCAAACCAGCGCCGGTGGGACCACCTGCTCCTGCTTCCCGTGGGCCGTTGCGCTGCCGCACATGCCTCACCGCCCCACCCTACTCCCACTGCTGGCGAGGCCTTCCCACTACTCATCCACACACCCTTTTATTCTTCAGCGACGGCAACCTCAAACCGCATCCGAACCAGTCAACCCTCGTACTCCCCTCCGTGTGGGCATCCATTATCGTGTCTTTCCCACCTTCGGGTCGTTCCCTTCCTAGGTCGAGCCGTCGTCCGCCACCTTGGTGCTCTCGGTACAGTGACGTCAACGCAGTCAATGAACGACAGTCATCATAAGAGGACTGTATGTGGAAAGGCTGACAGCTGGGTCCACGGCCACACGCAAGGAAGTGCCTCCTTATTATGTGCAAAATAACGATTCCTCCACCTCACAGCTTGGATCCACCGGAAGGGCCTTTGTATTTTGCAAAAAAAAAAATGTTTCCCCTGACATCTAGGACCCACCAGTTTTACCTTCGCATGCAACAAAGTGCCTTCTTATTACGTGAAAAAAATATTTGATGACCCTTGACAGCGGGGACCCACCAGGTCGAAGCATATGTAGCGTTACCTGTCTGGTCGCAAACGTGCACATACATAGTAGTCAATCGGTCTCTCTGCAGCGATGAACCGTGGCCGAGTAAGGAGCAGCACGTGTCGTCGTAGAGCCGCCGATGTAGCATGTCACGCAATTCCTGCCTATATCCTATACACGTATGTACAGACACGCTGCAAGAAAGTAAATACGGTTATGTACGTACATACGGGCGGGGTCTCGAATGCTACAGCGATGGCGTCCTGTTCATGGTAGCCAACCTGCTGGGTCGGAACGGGGGAAACCGCGTCATCTTCATCGGGAGCCAAGCGACTAGGTCGGAAAGCGTCATGTTCATCGGGAGCCAAGCGAATGGGTCGAAACGCATCCTGTTCATTAGGATCCAAGTGACTTGGTCGGAACTCGTCCTGTTCACCGGGAGCCAACTGGCTTGGACGAAACAGCCAAAATGGGATATGGCGCACCGCAAAACGAAGGAAACGAACTTGTCGCCAACTGCCTATGATCGAAACGTGGTCCTGTTCATCGGGAGGGGTCTGGTGTACCGCAAAACAGAGGAAACAGACTTCTGTTGGTGCGCCTACGGTCGAAACGGGGTATGTTCATCGGGAAGGGTGTGGCGTAGTGCAAAACGGGACTCCATAGGGTACTATTCATCCACCGTCTACTTCCTCGCTCCAGCCTCCACGAGCAACTGTTCATCCACCATCGACTTCCTCCAGCCTCCATCGGCTACTATTCATCCAGCCTCCACGGGGTCCTGTTCATCCACCCAACCGACTAGGGGTGCGGTGGCCTCCTTGGGGTCCTATTCATCCAGCGGCAACCGCATACTACCACGGGGTCCTGTTCATCCAACCCCCCATCGGGAACTGTTCATCCACATCCAACCAACCTGCTCGACTCACCACGTCTCGACCCGTCCTACATATTGCGCGCGCGGTAGCAACGGTCACAGTTCATCGAGAGGCAACCCAACACACCGACTGGCTGCGTATCGCACGGGGGCTCGATTGGCTTCAGTAATGATGAGGACATCAATACAATTGTTACACCCACAGCCCCTGCTGCTATCAAGTAAGTAGCGATAGCTATCAATCGCTCGGGTTCAGTTAGCAATAGCAGCGAAGGAATCGCTCGAGTTCATTCAGTAGCGAAGGAATCACTTGGGTTCAGTTAACAGCCAAGGGATCGATCGCTCGGGTTCAGTAACATATAGCTAGTGCAATCTCTCAGGTTCAGTAAACGAACGCCTCCATCGGGTTCAGTTAGAGCCAACATGTACAAGAGAAACGCGCACACACCCACGCGCGCCTATGTACGAGAGAAACGCGCAAACCACAGTGCATCACTCGGCCCCGACCACCCACCGTAACCGGGAAGTCCCCGAAATTTTCCTCGCCCTCGCTTCTACCACGATTTTTTTGTCATGGACGGCCCAAAGTATTTCATGCAGGTGCGTCTCCGGTCCTCCCACGATGAAAAGCCCAATTTCTATCATGATTTTTTGTCATAGAAGTAGGATCCCACCACATCTGTGATGATACGTGTTTTTGTCACAATTATCGTCATAGAAGTGTCATAACCATGACAGAAAAAGTTTTCGTTCGGGCCATAATGTCAGGATGTGTCTTTTTTTTGTAGTGACACAAGCCAGAATGTGCTAGCTATTGTTGACTTTGATCTGAAGTTCACATATGTGTTGGGTGGCTGAGAAGGGTCAGCACATGATGCTAACATTCTTAGTGATAGCATGAGTCGTCATGATGGCATCAACATCCCCGATGGCAAGTTCTACCTAGGAGATGCTGGCTATGTTAAAAATATGCCCTAGAGTCAATAATAAAATGGTTATTATTATATTTCCTTGTTCATGATAATTGTCTATTGTTCATGCTATAATTCTATTAACTAGAAACTGTAATACATGTGTGAATACATAGACCACGACATGTCCTTAGTGAGCCTCTAGTTGACTAGCTTGTTGATCAATAGATGGTTATGGTTTCCTGACCATGGGCATTGGATGTCATTGATAACGGGATCACATCATTAAGAGAATGATGTGATGGACAAGACACAATCCTAAGCATAGCACAAGATCGTGTAGTTCATCTGCTAAGAGCTTTTATAATGTCAAGTATCATTTCCTTAGACCATGAGATTGTGCAACTCCCGGATACCGTAGGAATGCTTTGGGTGTACCAAACATCACAACGTAAGTGGGTGGCTATAAAGGTGCACTACAGGTAGCTCTGAAAGTGTCTGTTGAGTTGGCACGAATCGAGACTGGGATTTGTCACTCCGTATGACGGAGAGGTATCTCTGGGCCCACTCGGTAATGCATCATCATAATGAGCTCAGTGTGACTAAGGGTTTAGTCACGGGATCATGCTTTACGGAACGAGTAAAGAGACTTGCCGGTAACGAGATTGAACAAGGCATGGGGATACCGACGATCGAATCTCGGGCAAGTAACATATCAATGGACAAAGGGAATTGTGTACGGGATTGATTGAATCCCCGACATAGTGGTTCATCCGATGAGATCATTGTGGAACATGTGGGAGCCAATATGGGTATCCAGATCCCGCTATTGGTTATTGACCGGAGAGGTATCTCGGTCATGTCTTCATGGTTCCCGAACCCGTAGGGTCTACACACTTAAGGTTCGGTGACGCTAGAGTTGTAATGGGAATAGTATGTGGTTACCGAAGGTTGTTAGGAGTCCCGGATGAGATCCCGGACATGACAAGGGACTCCGGAATGGTCCGGAGGTGAAGATCGATATATTGGATGAAGGGTATTGGAGTCCGAAATTGTTTCGGGGGTACCGGGTGACGACCAGTGTGACCGAAAGGAGTTTTGGAGGCCTCGGCAAGTGTTGGGGGGGGGGCTTATGGGCCAAGGGGAGGGGGCACAACAGCCCACTAAGGGGTTGTGCGGCCCTTCCACCCCATCTCACGTAACCTGGAGAGGTGGGGGTGCCACCCCTAGGGCAGCCGCCCCTCCCGGCTTGGGGGGCAATTTTCCTAGGGGTGGGGGCGCCCAAACCCATCTAGGGTTTCCCCTGGACGCCGCCCCCTCCACTAGATCCATCTAGAGGGGTCGGCCCCCTCTCCCCTTCCGCCTATATATAGTGAGGGGGTGGGAGGGCAGCTACACCCCCTTCCCTGGCGCAGCCCCTCCCTCCTCCAACACCTCCTTCTCCTCCGTAGTGCTTGGCGAAGCCGTGCAGGAGAACCACAAGCTCCATCACCACACCGTCGTGTTGCCGGAGCTCTCCCTCAGCTTCTCCTCTCCCGTTGATAGATCAAGAAGGAGGAGACGTCCCCGGGCTGTACGTGTGTTCAACGCGGAGGCGCCTTCCGTTCGGTGCTAGATCGGATCTTCCGCAATTTGAATCGCCGCGAGTACGACTCCATCAACCGTGTTCTTGTAACGCTTCCGCTTAGCGATCTTCAAGGGTATGAAGATGCACTCCTTCTCTCTCTCGTTGCTAGCATCTCCTAGATTGATCTTGGTGACACGTAGGAAATTTTTGAATTATTACTACGTTTCCCAACAGTGGCATCATGAGCTAGGTCTATGCGTAGATTCTATGCACGAGTAGAACACAAGTAGTTGTGGGCGATGATTTGTTCAATTGTCTTACTGTTACTAGTCTTATCTTGATTCGGTGGCATTGTGGGATGAAGCGGCCCGGACCAACCTTACACGTACGCTTACGTGAGACAGGTTCCACCGACTAACATTCACTTGATGGATAAGGTGGCTAGCGGGTGTCTGTCTCTCCCACTTTAGTCAAATCGGATTCGATGAAAAGGGTCCTTATGAAGGGTAAATAGCAATTGGCATATCACCGTTGTGGCTTTTGCGTAGGTAAGAAACGTTCTTGCTAGAAACCCATAGCAGCCACGTAAAACATGCAACAACAATTAGAGGACGTCTAACTTGTTTTTGCAGGGTATGCTATGTGATGTGATATTATTTTTTTGAAACTTAGTTCAACTTTATTTAAGCTTCCCAAGCTGGGATTGCGTTTGCGAGTACATGCAAAATACAGTCAGGCAGAGACTGCAACCAGACCTTACAAAAATTATTCAGCACACCCTCCCTAGCTAACAAGTGTGCTGCTTTATTTTATGTTCGCCGAGCTCAAGTAACCCTCCATCTCCCCCTCGTTGCCAACATCTGTTTAACTTCTTCAACAACCGGTCCCAGCGAGGACAAGTCCTTCTCCTTGCTCTGTAACTTGCACACGATCTCGCGGCAGTCCATCTCCACACGCAGATTAGGTATATTGAGCTCATCGGTTACTTGTACAGCTCTTCTACAAGCATAAAGCTCCGCCATTGTTGGTTCCTTACACCTCAGTAAAATATGACAAGCTCCGCCGAGAAAGGCACCCTCTTGGTTCCGAAGAACAATGCCCGCTCCCCCCACATCCCCAACTCTGGAGATTGCTGCATCCACATTAGCTTTCACCCATTCCTCGGCAGGCTGTATCCATTTCTCACATGGGTCTGGGCTAGTTTGTTTGCTCTTACAGCCATGAATGGACTGCCACTCACCCATAAGGTGGAAAACCCTTCTCGCAATCGCGTCTGCATCTTCAATTCTCTGCCCATCTCTTGTGTTGTTCCGGGCCAGCCAAAGCGCGTACACCCCCTGAACCATGACCGCCCTCTCATCATCCGATGCATTCGCAAACCAAGATAGGAGCCACCTCGATAATGCACTCTGAGGGCCAGCTGACTGCGGTAGCATCACCACCGGCACCCACAATTCCGAATGCATGATCTTGCAGAATTTCAATGAGTGAAAACAGCCCCAAAATCTATGGTAGTTCGATTCTTCTCTGCCACATGCTACGCAAAACACACCCTCCTTGATCTTCCTCCTTTGGAGCTCAGCCCCCACCGCCAGGCCATTCCGTATCAGTCCCCACATGTGCGTTTTAACCTTGCCTGGAGCGACGGTGTCCCACAAGCACATCCATGACTTGTGATCCTGAACCAAGGATGAGGCTTCCGGTCGGCCTACTTTGAGTCGTTTCTGTTGCATCCGCAAGTGGTAGGCAGACCTTACAGTAAACACCCCATTTTTGGTATAGTTCCATGCAAGGTAATCCTCCATGGACGGTCCACCAATTGGGATCCGGGTGACCTCCTCTGCTTCGTCCGGGGAGAACATTGCATACACCTTCTCATGATCCCATGCGCTGCCATGCTCGCTTAGCAGGTCACACACCCGTGTTATCCCATGGATATATGTTTGGCCCAGTGGCCTTAGACTTCCGGTCCTTGGTATCCAATTGTCATGATGCACTTTTATTTTAGAGCCATCCCCAATTCTCCAAATAAGTCCTTCTACCAACAGATCCCTCCCATGTAGTATGCTTATGAATGTGAATGATCCACCACTCGGGCACGTTGCATTGAGTATCGACCCCTCCACAAAATATCTTGCTTTTAAAACATGGGCACATAATGTCTCTGGTTCCTGTAAAATTCGCCAGGCTTGCTTTGCGAGCATGGCTTGGTTGAAGGCTTCAGGGTCACGAAAGCCAAGCCCTCCCTCATGTTGTCTCATGGACAGTTTATCCAAGGCGATCCAATGCACCTTCTTCTTTCCATTCACTTCCCCCCACCAGAAGTTTGATGAGATAGATGACAGATTCCCGCACATTTTCTTTGTGAGTTGGAAGCAACTCATGGTAAAAGTCGGTGTTGACTGAAGGCCTGACTTCACTAGCATGATATGGCCAAAAGTATGTGATGAACGATATATGTGATGTATGAGATTGATCATGTTCTTGTAATAGGAATCACGACTTGCATGTCGATGAGTATGACAACCGGCAGGAGCCATAGGAGTTGTCTTAATTTACTGTATGACCTGTGTGTCAATGAAAACGCCATGTAATTACTTTACTTTATTGCTAACTGTTAGCCATAGTAGTAGAAGTAATACTTGGCTAGACAACTTCATGAAGACACGATGATGGAGATCATGGTGTCATGCCGGTGACGATGGAGATCATGTCGCGCCTCGAAGATGGAGATCAAAGGCGCAAAATGATATTGGCCATATCATGTCACTTTATGATTTGCATGTGATGTTTGTCATGTTTACATCTTATTTGCTTAGAACGACGGTAGCATAAATAAGATGATCCCTGACTAAAATTTCAAGAAAGTGTTCCCCCTAACTGTGCACCATTGTGAAGGTTCGTTGTTTCAAAGCACCACATGATGATTGGGTGTGATAGATTCTAACGTTTGCATACAACGGGTGTAAGCCAGATTTACACACGCGAAACACTTAGGTTGACTTGACGAGCCTAGCATTTACAGACATGGCCTCGGAACACGAGAGACCGAAAGGTCAAACATGAGTCGTATGCTAGATGCGATCAACATGGAGATGTTCACCATTGATGACTAGTCTGCCTCACGTGATGATCGGACATGGTCTAGTCGATTCGGATCATGTATCACTTAGATGACTAGAGGGATGTCTATTTGAGTGGGAGTTCATTAAATAATTTGGTTAGATGAACTTAATTATCATGAACACAGTCAAAAGGTCTTTGCAAATTATGAAGTAGCTTGCTGTTTAGATATGTTCCTAGAGAAAATTTAGTTGAAAGTTGACAGTAGCAATTATGCGGATTGGGTCCGTAAACTGAGGATTGTCCTCATTGCTGCGTAGAAGGATTGTGTCCTTAATGCACCGCTCGGTGCGCTGAACCTCGAGCATCGTCTGTGGATGTTGCGAACATCTGACATACACGTTTTGATGACTATGTGATAGTTCAGTGTGTAATGTTAAACGGTTTAGAATTGAGGCGCCGAAGACATTTTTGAAACATCACGGAACATATGAGATGTTCCAAGAGCTGAAATTGGGATTTCAGGCTCGTGCCCATGTCAAGAGGTATGAGACCTCGACAAGTTTCTTAGCCTGCAAACTAAGGGAGAAAGCTCAATCGTTGAGCATGTGCTCAGATTGTCTGAGTACTACAATCGCTTGAATCGAGTGGGAGTTAATCTTCCAGATGAGATAGTGATGGTTCTCCAAAGTCACTGCCACCAAGCTACTACAACTTTGTGATGAACTATAACATATCAGGGATAGATATGATGATCCTTGAGCTATTCGATATTTGACACCGTGAAAGTAGAAATCAAGTAGGAGCACCAATTGTTGATGGTTAGTAAAACCACTAGTTTCTAGAAGGGCAAGGGCAAGAAAGGGATACTTCATGAAACGGCAAATCAGTTGCTGCTCTAGTGAAGAAGCCCAAGGTTGAACCCAAACCCGAGACTAAGTGCTTTTGTAATAAGGGGAATGGTCACTAAAGCAGAACTACCCTAGATACTTGGTAGATGAGAAGGCTGGCAAGGTCGACAGAAGTATGTTGGATATACACAATATTAATGTGTACTTTACTAGTACTCCTAGTAGCACCAGTGTATTAGATACCGTTTGGTTGCTAAGTGTTAGTAACTCAAAATAAAAGGCTACAGAATAAACAGAGACTAGCCAAAGGTGAGATGACGATATGTGTTGGAAGTGTTTCCAAGGTTGATGTGATCAAACATCGTACGCCCCTCTACCATCGGGATTGGTGTTAAACCTAAATAATTGTTATTTGGTATTTGCATTGAGCATAGACATGATTGGATTATGTTTATTGCAATACGGTTATTCATTTAAGGAGAATAATGGTTACTCTGTTTATTTGGATAATACCTTCAATGGTCTTGCACCTAAAATGAATGGTTTATTGAATCTCGATCATAGTGATACACATGTTCATGCCAAAAGATATAAGTGTTGGGTGGCAGAAGTTCACATATGCATTGGGTGGCTGAGAATGTGCTAGTTGTTGTTGATTTTGATCTGAAGTTCACATATGTGTTGGGTGGCTGAGAAGGATCAGCACATGATGCTAACAATCTCAATGATAGCATGAGTCATAATGATGGCATCAACATCCCTGATGGCAAGTTCTACCTAGGAGATGCTGGCTATACATGTCGGCCAGGTGTTATTCCACCCTTCAGGAAAACCAGGTACCATCTGAACGTGTTCTTTGGTAGGAACTATCCTAGGACTCCACCCTTACCCTACACAGACACTCCAGCCTTAGAGTAACGGTTGAGAGGGCATTTGGAGCTCTGAAGAATAGGTTCAAGATTTTGGATCAGAAGCCATTCCACCCTTACCCTACACAGGTTAAGATTGTTCTTGCATGTTGCATTCTGCATAACTGGATCCTGCAATGGGGTGTTGATGAACTTGTGCTAGAGGAGGAAGATGTGACTCCTGATGAGGTGATCAGCTCTGGCCATGGTGTGGATGCGTTCAATAACGAAGTATGGAAGAACAAAAGGTTGAAGTAGTATCAAGCAATGTGGGATAAAAGAGGTCAGACAAGGATCTGAAGCGGAGGAAGAAGAAGAAAGAGGCAGCAACAAAAGCAAGCAACACATCAACAGCAGAGGAAGAGGAAGAGGAAGATGATGAACTTCCACCTAGTTAGCATTATTGAACTTTCCCTATTCAGCCATGTTGGCTCTTAATAATTTGTACTGTCATTTGTTAGTAGGTGGGATAAACTGTCATTTGTTTCCTAGATAGGACAAGACAATGTTGAGTGTGTGTGGTAAGGTCACCACTAGTGAGAAGTGGTGTTCACATCTTTAGCCGTTTGCAACCAAACAACATGTTTGTCTAACAGCAATGACGTGGACAAGCAAACTGCTGACTAGTTGCTTCCCTCATGCATGGAGCCTAATGCAAGCAACCAAACTGTATGATGTTGAATTTTAGCCTGCATTTCTCTAAACATGCCCAACTGAAACAAGTATGTAAAATACGCTAAAACAGAGATATGAACCAAACGAGTCATAGATTTAGCTTATGTTTACTGGCAACCTCCACTACATTAATGGCGAGCCATCTCCTCATAGGACGTGCCCCCGCTCTCCCCTCCCTCTCCCCAACTCCACCCACCGCTCTGAGACCGCCCGCCTCTCCCAGATCCGATCCAACCCAGTCGAGGAGCTTGATGGCTGGGGGATCGCGCCGCAGGCCGCGGGCGAGGAGGGCGCACCCGGCATTGGCGGTGGCGCCGCCTGTGCCGGCCCCGCCGTCACCGGTTCCGGTGGTACTGCGCCCGCTGGCCGAAGCATCCTCACCGGAGGCGCGTGCGGAGATGTTGCGAGTGGTGGTGGAGAGATTACCCGACCGCTCCGAGTGGGGAGAGCTGCTGTTTCGAGTCATCCACACCTCGACCTTCTCCAAGCGCGCGTGCTTCACCGGCGACGAGCAAGGGATGGAGTACGAGCTGCTGTTCTGGGCGATTCAGGAAGCAGAATCGCCAGATCCGGAGAAGGCAGCCAAGTGGGCGTTCTTCAAGTCGTGGAGCCCGTCCCGCTTGAACATCAGGCCACCGCCGGTGGTTGGGCTGGCCAGGATCCCGCCGAGTTCCTGGCGCCGGGGGACAGCCCCCGCAAATTCCATGAAGGCCAAGGCTCCCAGCGACCGTGCGGCGCGATTCGGATCGAGGGCGCGCGGGGTGGGGTTCGGGCTGTTGGACAGCAACCTTGAACTGCCGCCATGGCCGAGAGATCGTGAGCGGGTGCATCGTCGTCATTCAAAGGTATTTCAAGCTCGATGTATGATTCCAGTTTGTGCTGGGGAAATTCAGGTACCTGCATAAAAAAGCCTTATGGCTGTAGATTTAGTTTGTGAGGAGAAAATTGTGGATGCCCCTTATAGGGAGGGATCAGGTCTGGTCGGATTTGCATCAAATCCTAGTTGTCTGGTGGGCAAGTCGCCGGCTCCGGCGAGCTTAGAAAACAATGATATGCTCGTTTGTGCGAGGGGGAGGGAAGCTAGTTTGAACGAGCCACAGACTGGACCTGCGGCCGTCCCTGCGCCGTTGATTTCTGGTCGTGTGGTGCACGTGAAAACGCCTTCTAAAAAGCCGCGATTAGGGTTGGATAACAACAATGAGGAGGAGGTGGCGGATTTCTATGGGCAGCTTTGGGTTATTCCCTCCCCCCGCCACCACCCCCGTCCTCATATACCTAAACTACTACCTCTGAACCCTAAATTCGCCATTCCGACCCTATTCTAGGTGAGAAAAGATCTGTTCCGATCCAAAACTTTCACCGTCGAAGATTGTTTCCCAGTTCCTCGCCCTGGTCGATTTGACCCTACCCCTACCAAATTCCAGCTAGCTGCCCCTGGATTTCTTCCAGAGAATAGATCCTTTGCTGAGGTTGTGAGAAAGAAGCAGAACCGTGGTCAGGGTAAGCAAAATCGTCGCCCTCCGGCCATGAAGAAGTCGACCCCAGCTCAAGAATGGCGAGTTGTGGGTCCTCCTCTGATGATCCCCATCCAGCAGGGAGGGGCCAAGCCGGTGGGAGGGGGGAAAGTTATCTAGGCCCCTGTCCAGGCCCCTTCTCCGATCCCTCAAGCTCCTCAACCCCCTCCCGTGCAACCCCTGGATCCAAGGTACAAGGAGATGACTTGTTTCAATTGTGGCTGGCCCTGGCACTATGTTGGCAACTGCATCGAACCTAAGAAATGTTTTATATGCAATGGGAATCATAATGTGAACAATTGTGCTACTTGGGCTCATGCACAACCTACAGCCACTTACTTTGGAAGTGATGTTGTTGTCCCGGGGTTCAATCATGTTGATGTTCCTCTGCCAAGCGAATCTAGTTGGCTGAATTACAAAAAAGGTGTTGTTTTGAGAGTAGTGAAAGGTGAAGTTTCTACTTCTAAGTTGTTGGTTCAGTTAAATGGATTTTTTTGCAAAAACAAGGAGTGGCCCTGGCAGATCAGAGAATTGGGGGAGAAGAAATTATTGCTTAGGTTTCCTCCATGGAAGAATGTGGAAGACCTGATTGAGTTCCCAGTGTTTAATCTTCCTATTGATGGTGTTGCAATTAAGATCTGCGAGTGGGAAGGGATGCTTGATAAATTTGGAGAACTGAAAGAAGCTTGGGTGGTTGTTGATGGAATTCCACCAAAATGGTGTGCTTGGAAGGTTTTTGCGCAAGTTGCTGGATGTTTTGGCATCCTTGTGGATGTGGATTGGAATGGAATTTTCAAGAGCTTCTATGAAACAATCAGAATCAAGATAGCTTGTAGAGATCCTTGCAAAATTCCCTTTGAGAGACTGGTGGAGATGAAGAAGAAACTCTACCTATTATTTTTCACTGTGGAGAGTTTTGAGCAAGTTGGTGAAGAATCAGATGGGAATGATGAGGATCCTGGTCAAGACAATGAAGATGGAGTAAAAGAAAGCTGGATGAGGATCTGTCTGATAAGGATTCAATGGAAGATAACAGAGAGGAGACTTTTGATGGATTGGATGGAGCAAACTCCACTTCCACACAGAAAACTAACTCATGTCCTAGCAAACAAGTGCAGCAGGTCTCTGTTTTTGCATAGGAGTTTCATCCAGTAAACATGAATGATGAGGTCCATGACAGCTTCCTGGAGGAAATCAATAAAAGTGGACATAGAGACAACAAGAAACCTGGGTGTGAACCAGAGTTTGGCACCCCATGCTCATATCACCTACTTCCTGAAGTTACTGAGAAGATTCCTATGTATGTACATTTGGAATACTGCTCTGAACAGCTTAGCAAATTTGATATGGATGAGACAGATGGAGAAGAAGAAGACATGGAAACTGAACTGCAATGCCTTCCTGAAGATCTGGCTATGGCTATTAGCTCTGTTAAAATGTCGTTGATTGAATCTATGGCCAGTGCAGAATCGGAGAAGAGGGAGAAGAAGCTCAATATCGAGGATAAAGCTGCTTGGGGACCTGTTCTGATCAACAGACCTGGAACCAGAGATCATGGAAGCATGAAGATCATGGACAAAGCAAATGCTTACTTGTTGAAGAAGAACCTTGAAGTTCCTACTACTTTCAAAGGTAAATCTTTTGTTGTCTTGAATAATGAAGTTCTTGCTTCTCATACTTCTATGGTTGGCATGTGTGTGGGAGATAATAGTAATGAATGTGATGATATCATCACTGATCTAGTTGCTAGGGAGAAAATTAAGTGTCTTCAATTCGTTGATTCCAATCCAGAGATTGTTCTCCCGAACTCTATAGACTTGGACTTTAACAATGAAAATTCCCCCATATATACCAAGGCTGATTTAGTTAATAAGGACATGTGCGCTGCTATCCTAGAGCTAGATAGCCCTGCTATCATTTCCAAAAGCCAGCCTTGTGGCTTGTCACACCCTTTCAAGATTAAATGATAGGTGCTTTTTGGAACATTAGGGGTCTTGGTTAACCTAGTAAATTGCAGTGCCTGGGAGATTTCCTTAATGGTTATCACATTGATTTCGTGGATTTCTTTGAGACAAAAGAGATATGATAGAAAGTGGGACTTTAAGTACAATTGCTGGCAATAATAATTATGACTGGCATGTGCTTCCTGCTAACAACACTGCTGGGGGATCCTTGTGGGTCTTAGGTGTGATTTATTTGATATCATTGGTTTCATAGATAGGAAGTATTGTGTGGTAGTTACTATCAAGAACAAAGATGATGGTTTCCTTTGGCATTTTGTTGCAGTATATGGTACTGCTTACAATGAATGCAAGATCGAGTTCATTGCTGAGCTACATGATGTTATGTTAAATCTTACTTACCCTGTTATTTTGGGAGGTGACTTTAATTTGGTTAGATCTAGTGAAGATAAGAGTAATGGTATTATTAATTCTCAAAATTATTTCCTGTTTAATGATTGGATTAACAAATGGGCTTTGTTAGAGATTGGCATTGCTAACAGGAGTTTTACTTGGAGAAATAATCAGAATAATACTATCTTTGCTACTATTGACAGAGTGTTTGTCTCAATTTCCTGGGACGCCCATTTTCCGATGTCTTCTCTAACGGCTCTGCCCGGGATAGGGAGCGACCATACACCACTTATTTTGGATACAAAAGCTAGGAGGGTTACCTCCCCTAAACCGTTTCGATTTGAGAAATGGTGGTTAGAACAACCTGAATTTAAAGATCTAGTCTGTGAGATTTGGAACTCTGTAGTTCCTAGAAAGTGTGCTTTAGACATTTGGATGAACAAAACTAAGATGTTCAGAAAAAAGGTGAAAGGCTGGAGCATCAATATTGAGGCTGGTATGAAAAGAAGGAAAAGAGACCTAATGTTAGAATTTGACATCTTATATGTCTTCTCCGAGCGTAATCAACTAGAGGAAAAAGATAAGACTCTTTTGACAGAGATCAAGAATGAATTAAATAGTATTTGGCATAAAGAAGAGGTTGCCTTCTGGCAATGGTCGAGGGATCGCAAGATCAAGGACGGAAATAAGAACAATGCCTATTTTCAAGCTCTAGCTAACCACAAACAAAGGAAGAACCATCTCTCGGAGCTGGTTGGTGAGAATGGCCCAGTCCACTCTATCAAAGAGATGTTAGATGTAGCCACTGCCTTTTATGAGGACTTGTTTAGATATGAAGAGAAGCATAATATCAAATTGGGTCCTAACTTCTGGAAGGAGGAAGAGCTAGCGACTCGGGAAGACAATGACTTACTAAAAAAACTTTACTGAAGAGGAGATTAAAGAAGCCATTTTTGGTTCCTATGCCCATGGGGCCCCTGGCCAAGATGGGTTCTCCTTCCTATTCTATCAAACTTTTTGGGATGTTACTGTTGGAAATATGCCCTAGAGGCAATAATAAAAGGATTATTATTATATTTCCTTGTTCATGATAATTGTCTTTTATTCATGCTATAATTGTATTATCCGGAAATCGTAATACACGTGTGAATACATAGACCACAATATGTCCCTAGTAAGCCTCTAGTTGACTAGCTCGTTGGTCAACAGATAGTCATGGTTTCCTGACTATGGACATTAGATGTCGTTGACAACAGGATCACATCATTAGGAGAATGATGTGATGGACAAGACCCAATCCTAAGCATAGCACAAGATCGTGTAGTTCGTTTTGCTAGAGCTTTTCCAATGTCAAGTATCTTTTCCTTAGACCATGAGATCGTGTAACTCCCGGATACCGTAGGAGTGCTTTGGGTGTACCAAACGTTACAACGTAACTGGGTGACTATAAAGGTGCACTACAGGTATCTCCGAAAGTGTCTGTTGGGTTGACACGGATCGAGACACGGATTTGTCACTCCGTATTACGGAGAGGTATCACTGGGCCCACTTAGTAGTGCATCATCATAATGAGCTCAAAGTGACCAAGTGTCTGGTCATGGGATCATGCATTACGGTACGAGTAAAGTGACTTGCCGGTAACGAGACTGAACGAGGTATTAGGATACCGACGATCGAGTCTCGGGCAAGTAACATACCGACTGACAAAGGGAATAGTATACGGGGTTGCTTGAATCCTCGACATCGTGGTTCATCCGATGAGATCATCGAGGAGTATGTGGGAGCCAACATGGGTATCCAGATCCCGCTGTTGGTTATTGACCGGAGAGCCGTCTCGGTCATGTCTACATGTCTTCCGAACCCGTAGGGTCTACACACTTAAGGTTCGGTGACGCTAGGGTTGTATGAATATGAGTATGCAGCAAACCGAATGTTGTTCGGAGTCCCGGATGAGATCTCGGACGTCACGAGGAGTTCCGGAATGGTCCGGAGGTAAAGAATTATATATAGGAAGTGCTGTTTCGGCCATCGGGAAAGTTTCGGGGTCACCCGGTATTGTACCGGGACCACCGGAAGGGTCCCGGGGGTCCACCGGGTGGGGCCACCTATCCCGGAGGGCCCGTGGGCTGAAGTGGGAGGGGAACCAGCCCCTAGTGGGCTGGTGCGCCCCCCCTTGGGCCCCCCTGCGCCTAGGGTTGGAAACCCTAGGTGGGGGCGCACCACTTGCCTTGGGGGGCACTCCACCCCCCTGGCCGCCACCCGCTTGGGAGATTGCATCTCCCAGGGCCGACGCCCCCCCTAGGGGCCTATATAAAGGAGGGAAAGTGGAAGGGAAGCCGCACCCTGTGCATTGGCGCCTCCCTCCCCCTGCTACACCTCGTCCTCCTCCCGCAGCAGCTTGGCGAAGCCCTGCCGGAATTCTGCTGCATCCACCACCACGCCGTTGTGCTGCTGGATCATCATCAACCTCTCCTTCCCCCTTGCTGGATCAAGAAGGAGGATATGTCGCCTGTTCCGTACGTGTGTTAAACGCGGAGGTGTTGTCCGTTCAACACTTGGTCATTGGTGATCTGAATCACGGCGAGTACGACTCCATCATCACCGTTCCCTTGAACGCTTCCGCGCGCGATCTACAAGTGGTATGTAGATGCAATCTCTCTCCCATGACTCGTTTCTTAGATGAACTCATAGATGGATCTTGGTGAAACCGTAGGAAAAATTTTAATTTTCTGCAACGTTCCCCAACAGTGGCATCATGAGCTAGGTCTATGCGTAGTTCTCTATTGCACGAGTAGAACACAATTTTGTTGTGGGCGTAGATCTTGTCAACTTGCTTGCCGCTACTAGTCTTTTCTTGCTTCAGCGGTATTGTGGGATGAAGCGGCCCGGACCGACCTTACACATACGCTTACGTGAGACAGGTTCCACCGACTGACATGCACTAGTTGCATAAGGTGGCTAGCGGGTGTCTGTCTCTCCTACTTTAGTTGGAGCGGATTAGATGAAAAGGGTCCTTATGAAGGGTAAATAGAAGTTGACAAAATCACGTTGTGGTTATTCGTAGGTAAGAAAACGTTCTTGCTAGAACCCAATTGCAGCCACGTAAAAGATGCAACAACAATTAGAGGACGTCTAACTTGTTTTTGCAGCAATTGTCATGTGATGTGATATGGCCAGAAGTTGTGATGAATGATGAATGATATATTGTGATGTATGAGATCATGTTCATGTAAAAGGAATCACGACTTGCATGTCGATGAGTATGACAACCGGCAGGAGCCATAGGAGTTGTCTTTATTTTTGTATGACTTGCGTGTCATTGAAGAACGCCATGTAAATTACTTTACTTTATTGCTAAACGCGTTAGCCATAGAAGTAGAAGTAGTCGTTGGCGTGACAACTTCATGAAGACACGATGATGGAGATCATGATGATGGAGATCATGGTGTCATGCCAGTGACGAAGATGATCATGGAGCCCCGAAGATGGAGATCAAAGGAGCTATATGATATTGGCCATATCATGTCACTATTATATAATTGCATGTGATGTTTATTATGTTTTATGCATCTTGTTTACTTAGAACGACGGTAGTAAATAAGATGATCCCTTATAACAATTTCAAGAAAGTGTTCCCCCTAACTGTGCGTCGTTGCTAAAGTTCGTCGTTTCGAAGCACCACGTGATGATCGGGTGTGATAGATCCTTACGTTCACATACAACGGGTGTAAGACAGTTTACACATGCAGAAACACTTAGGGTTAACTTGACGAGCCTAGCATGTACAGACATGGCCTCGGAACACAAGAGACCGAAAGGTCGAACATGAGTCGTATGGAAGATACGATCAACATGGAGATGTTCACCGATGATGACTGGTCCGTCTCACGTGATGATCGGACACGGCCTAGTCGACTCGGATCGTGTAACACTTAGATGACTAGAGGGATGTCAATCTGAGTGGGAGTTCATTAAATAATTTGATTAGATGAACTTAATTATCATGAACTTAGTCTAAAGTCTTTGCAAAATATGTCTTGTAGATCAAATGGCCAACGCTCATGTCAATATGAACTTCAACGCGTTCCTAGAGAAAACCAAGCTGAAAGATGATGGCAGCAACTATTCGGACTGGGTCCGGAACCTGAGGATCATCCTCATAGCAGCCAAGAAAGATTATGTCCTAGAAGCACCGCTAGGTGAAGCACCCATCCCAGAGAACCAAGACGTTATGAATTGGCAGTCACGTGCTGATGATTACTCCCTCGTTCAGTGCGGCATGCTTTACAGCTTAGAACCGGGGATCCAAAAGCGTTTTGAGCGACACGGAGCATATGATATGTTCGAGGAGCTGAAAATGGTTTTTCAAGCTCATGCCCGGGTCGAGAGATATGAAGTCTCCGACAAGTTCTATAGTTGTAAGATGGAGGAAAACAGTTCTGTCAGTGAGCACATACTCAAAATGTCTGGGTTACACAACCGCCTGTCCCAGCTGGAGATCAACCTCCCGGATGAGGCGGTCATTGACAGAATCCTTCAGTCGCTCCCACCAAGCTACAAGAGCTTTGTGTTGAACTACAATATGCAGGGGATGGTGAAGACCATTCCTGAAGTATTTTCAATGTTGAAGTCAGCAGAGGTTGAAATCAAGAAAGAACATCAAGTGTTGATGGTCAATAAGACCACTAAGTTCAAGAAGGGCAAGGGTAAGAAGAACTTCAAGAAGGACGGCAAAGATGTTGCCGCGCCCGGTAAGCCAGTTGCCGGGAAGAAGTCAAAGAATGGACCCAAGCCTGAGACTGAGTGCTTTTATTGCAAAGGGAAGGGTCACTGGAAGCGGAACTGCCCCAAATACTTAGCGGACAAGAAGGCCGGCAACACTAAAGGTATATTTGATATACATGTAATTGATGTGTACCTTACCAGTACTCGTAGTAACTCCTGGGTATTTGATACCGGTGCCGTTGCTCATATTTGTAACTCACAGCAGGAGCTGCGGAATAAGCGGAGACTGGCAAAGGACGAGGTGACGATGCGCGTCGGGAATGGTTCCAAGGTCGATGTGATCGCCGTCGGCACGCTACCTCTACATTTACCTACGGGATTAGTTTTAAACCTCAATAATTGTTCTTTAGTGCCAAGTTTGAGCATGAACATTGTATCTGGATCTCGTTTAATACGAGATGGCTACTCATTTAAATCCGAGAATAATGGTTGTTCTATTTATATGAGAGATATGTTTTATGGTCATGCCCCGATGGTCAATGGTTTATTCTTAATGAATCTCGAACGTAATATTACACATATTCATAGTGTGAATACCAAAAGATGTAAAGTAGATAACGATAGACCCACATACTTGTGGCACTGCCACCTTGGTCACATTGGTGTCAAGCGCATGAAGAAGCTCCATACTGATGGACTTTTAGAGTCTCTCGATTATGAATCATTTGACACATGCGAACCATGCCTCATGGGCAAAATGACCAAGACTCCGTTCTCCGGAACAATGGAGCGAGCAACCAACTTATTGGATATCATACATACTGATGTGTGTGGTCCAATGAGCGTTGAGGCTCGCGGAGGATATCGTTATGTTCTCACTCTCACTGATGACTTAAGTAGATATGGGTATGTCTACTTGATGAAACACAAGTCTGAGACCTTTGAAAAGTTCAAGGAATTTCAGAATGAAGTAGAGAATCAACGTGACCGAAAGATAAAATTCTTACGATCGGATCATGGAGGAGAATATTTAAGTCACGAATTTGGTACGCACTTAAGAAAATGTGGAATCGTTTCACAACTCACGCCCCCTGGAACACCTCAGCGTAACGGTGTGTCCGAACGTCGTAATCGCACTCTATTGGATATGGTGCGATCTATGATGTCTCTTACCGATTTACCGCTATCATTTTGGGGATACGCTCTAGAGACAGCTACATTCACTTTAAATAGGGCACCGTCTAAATCTGTTGAGACGACACCGTATGAATTATGGTTTGGGAAGAAACCTAAGCTGTCATTTCTAAAAGTTTGGGGATGCGATGCTTATGTTAAGAAATTACAACCTGAAAAGCTCGAACCCAAGTCGGAAAAATGCGTCTTCATAGGATACCCTAAGGAAACCATTGCGTATACCTTCTACTTAAGATCCGAGGGCAAGATCTTTGTTGCCAAGAATGGATCCTTTCTGGAAAAAGAGTTTCTCTCGAAAGGAGAAAGTGGGAGGAAAGTAGAACTCGATGAAGTACTACCGCTTGAACCGGAAAGTAGTGCAGCTCAGGAAAATGTTCCTGTGGTGCCTACACCGACTGGAGAGGAAATTAATGATGATGATCAAGGTACTTCAGATCAAGTTGCTACTGAACTTTGTAGGTCCACAAGGACACGTTCCGCACCAGAATGGTATGGCAACCCTGTCCTGGAAATCATGTTGTTAGACAACGGTGAACCTTCGAACTATGAAGAAGCGATGGCGGGCCCAGATTCCAACAAATGGCTTGAAGCCATGCAATCCGAGATAGAATCCATGTATGAAAACAAAGTATGGACTTTGACTGACTTGCCCGATGATCGGCGAGCGATAGAAAACAAATGGATCTTTAAGAAGAAGACGGACGCGGATGGTAATGTCACCATCTATAAAGCTCGACTTGTCACTAAGGGTTATCGGCAAGTTCAAGGGATTGACTATGATGAGACTTTCTCTCCCGTAGCGAAGCTTAAGTCCGTCCGAATCATGTTAGCAATTGCTGCATACTATGATTATGAGGTATGGCAGATGGACGTCAAAACGGCATTCCTTAACGGTTATCTTAAGGAAGAGCTGTATATGATACAGCCGGAAGGTTTTGTCGATCCTAAGAATGCTAACAAAGTATGCAAGCTCCAGCGATCCATTTATGGGCTGGTGCAAGCATCTCGGAGTTGGAACATTCGCTTTGATGAGATGATCAAATCGTTTGGGTTTATGCAGACTTATGGAGAAGCCTGCGTTCACAAGAAAGTGAGTGGGAGCTCTGTAGCATTTCTCATATTGTATGTAGATGACATACTTTTGATGGGAAATGATATAAAATTCTTGGACAGCATTAAGGCCTACTTGAATAAGTGTTTTTCAATGAAGGACCTTGGAGAAGCTGCTTACATATTAGGCATCAAGATCTATAGGGATAGATCGAGACGCCTCATAGGTCTTTCACAAAGCACATACCTTGATAAGATTTTGAAGAAGTTCAAAATGGATCAGTCCAAGAAAGGGTTCTTGCCTGTACTGCAAGGTGTGAGATTGAGCTCGGCAAAATGCCCGACCAGGGCAAAAGATAAAGAAGAGATGAGTGTCATCCCCTATGCCTCAGCCATAGGATCTATTATGTATGCCATGCTGTGTACCAGACCTGATGTAAACCTTGCCGTGAGTTTGGTAGGAAGGTACCAAAGTAATCCCGGCAAGGAACACTGGACAGCGGTCAAGAATATCCTGAAGTACCTGAAAAGGACAAAGGACATGTTTCTCGTTTATGGAGGTGACGAAGAGCTCGTCGTAAAGGGTTACGTCGACGCTAGCTTCGACACAGATCTGGATGACTCTAAGTCACAAACCGGATACGTGTATATGTTGAATGGTGGAGCAGTAAGCTGGTGCAGCTGCAAGCAGAGCGTCGTGGCGGGATCTACATGTGAAGCGGAGTACATGGCAGCCTCGGAGGCAGTGCATGAAGCAATATGGATGAAGGAGTTCATCACCGACCTAGGAGTCATACCCAATGCGTCGGGGCCGATCAAACTCTTCTGTGACAACACTGGAGCTATTGCCCTTGCCAAGGAGCCCAGGTTTCACAAGAAGACCAGGCACATCAAGCATCGTTTCAACTCCATCCGTGAAAATGTTCAAGATGGAGACATAGATATTTGCAAAGTACATACGGATCTGAATGTCGCAGATCCGTTGACTAAACCTCTTCCGCGAGCAAAACATGATCAACACCAGAACTCTATGGGTGTTCGATTCATCACAATGTAACTAGATTATTGACTCTAGTGCAAGTGGGAGACTGTTGGAAATATGCCCTAGAGGCAATAATAAAAGGATTATTATTATATTTCCTTGTTCATGATAATTGTATTTTATTCATGCTATAATTGTATTATCCGGAAATCATAATACACGTGTGAATACATAGACCACAATACGTCCCTAGTAAGCCTCTAGTTGACTAGCTCGTTGGTCAACAGATAGTCATGGTTTCCTGACTATGGACATTAGATGTCGTTGACAATAGGATCACATCATTAGGAGAATGATGTGATGGACAAGACCCAATCCTAAGCATAGCACAAGATCGTGTAGTTTGTTTTGCTAGAGCTTTTCCAATGTCAAGTATCTTTTCCTTAGACCATGAGATCGTGTAACTCCGGATACCGTAGGAGTGCTTTGGGTGTACCAAACGTTACAACGTAACTGGGTGACTGCACTACAGGTATCTCCGAAAGTGTCTGTTGGGTTGACACGGATCGAGACAGGGATTTGTCACTCCGTATTACGGATAGGTATCACTGGGCCCACTCGGTAGTGCATCATCATAATGAGCTCAAAGTGACCAAGTGTCTGGTCACGGGATCATGCATTACGGTACGAGTAAAGTGACTTGCCGGTAATGAGACTGAACGAGGTATTGGGATACCGACGATCGAGTCTCGGGCAAGTAACATACCGACTGACAAAGGGAATAGTATACGGGGTTGCTTGAATCCTCGACATCGTGGTTCATCCGATGAGATCATCGAGGAGTATGTGGGAGCCAACATGGGTATCCAGATCCCGCTGTTGGTTATTGACCGGAGAGCCGTCTCGGTCATGTCTACATGTCTTCCGAACCCGTAGGGTCTACACACTTAAGGTTCGGTGATGCTAGGGTTGTATGAATATGAGTATGCAGCAAACCGAATGTTGTTCGGAGTCCCGGATGAGATCCCGGATGTCACGAGGAGTTCCGGAATGGTCTGGAGGTAAAGAATTATATATAGGAAGTGTTGTTTCGGTCATCGGGAAAGTTTCGGGGTCACCCGGTATTGTACCGGGACCACCGGAAGGGTCCCGGGGGTCCACCGGGTGGGGCCACCTATCCCGGAGGGCCCCGTGGGCTGAAGTGGGAGGGGAACAGCCCCTAGTGGGCTGGTGCGCCTACCCTTGGCCCCCCCTGCGCCTAGGGTTGGAAACCCTAGGTGGGGGGGCGCACCACTTGCCTTGGGGGCACTCCAACCCCCCTGGCCGCCGCCCCCTTCGGAGATTGCATCTCCCAGGGCCGGCGCCCCCCCCCCCTGGGGGCCTACATAAAGGAGGGCAAGGGGAAGGGCAGCCGCACCCTATGCATTGGCGCCTCCCTCCCCCTGCTACACCTCGTCCTCCTCCCGCGGCAGCTTGGCGAAGCCCTGCCGGAGTTCTGCTGCATCCACCACCACGCCGTTGTGCTGCTGGATCATCATCAACCTCTCCTTCCCCCTTGCTGGATCAAGAAGGAGGAGACGTCGCCCGTTCCGTACATGTGTTGAACGCGGAGGTGCTGTCCGTTCAGCACTTGGTCATCGGTGATTTGAATCACGGCGAGTACGACTCCATCATCACCGTTCCCTTGAACGCTTCCGCGCGCGATCTACAAGTGGTATGTAGATGCAATCTCTCTCCCATGACTCGTTGCTTAGATGAACTCATAGATGGATCTTGGTGAAACCGTAGGAAAAATTTTAATTTTCTGCAACGTTCCCCAACAGTTATCAAAACTGATTTTGTGGCTCTGGTGAAAGACTTTGAAGAAGGCAAACTAGATCTTTATCGTCTTAATTTTGCTTTGATTGTGCTTATCCCTAAAGAACCTAGTGCTAAAGATATGAAGAAATTTAGACCTATTAGTCTGAGTAATTGTGGAGTTATTTTTTTCGAAAGCTATGACAAACAGGGTTTGCCCTATGAGTCACAGGCTCATTTTCTTGAATCAAACAACCTTTATCAAAGGGACGTACATATTAGAGAGCGTAGTGATGGCGCATGAAGTTATTCATGAGGTTAAGAGATCTAACACTCAGGTTCTAGTGCTTAAACTAGACTATAAAAAGGCATATGACAGAGTTAGCTGGGAATTCTTGTTTGATATGTTGCATTCGAGAGGTTTCGGGAACAACTGGATTTCTTGGATTAAAACTACTTTACTTCAAAGCAAGTTTAGTGTGCGTATCAATGATACGGTGGGTGATGTCTACTACACAACCTTCTTCTTATAGACGTTGTTGGGCCTGCAAGTGCACAGGTTTGTAGGACAGTAGCAAATTTCCCTCAAGTGGATGACCTAAGGTTTATCAATCCGTAGGAGGCGTAGGATGAAGATGGTCTCTCTCAAACAACCCTGCAACCAAATAACAAAGAGTCTCTTGTGTCCCCAACACACCCAATACAATGGTAAATTGTATAGGTGCACTAGTTCGGCGAAGAGATGGTGATACAAGTGCAATATGGATGGTAGATAAAGGTATTTGTAATCTGAAATTATAAAAACAGCAAGGTATCAAGCGATAAAAGTGAGCGTAAACGCTATTGCAATGGTAGGAAACAAGGCATAGGGTTCATACTTTCACTAGTGCAAGTTCTCTCAACAATAATAACATAGATAGATCATATAACAATCCCTCAACATGCAACAAAGAGTCACTCCAAAGACACTAATAGCGGAGAACAAATGAAGATACTATGGTAGGGTATGAAACCACCTCAAAGTTATTCTTTCGGATCAATCTACTCAAGAGTTCGTACTAGAATAACACCTTAAGACACAAATCAACCAAAACCCTAATGTCACCTAGATACTCCATTGTCACCTCAAGTATCCGTGGGCATGATTATACGATATACATCACACAATCTCAGATTCATCTACTCAACCAACACAAAGTACTTCAAAGAGTGCCCCAAAGTTTCTACCGGAGAGTCAAGAACGTGTGCCAACCCCTATGCATAGGTTCATGGGCGGAACCCACAAGTTGGTCACCAAAACATACATCAAGAGGCACATGATATCCCATTGTCACCACAGATAAGCACGGCAAGACATACATCAAGTGTTCTCATAAAAGACTCAATCTGATAAGATAACTTCAAAGGGGAAACCCAATCCATTACAAGAGAGTAGAGGGGGAGAAACATCATAAGATCCAACTACAATAGCAAAGCTCAGGATACATCAAGATCGTGCCATAGAGGGAACACAAGAGAGAACACGAGAGAGAGAGAGAGAGAGAGAGAGAGAGAGAGAGAGAGATCAAACACATAGCTACTGGTACATACCCTCAGCCTCGAGGGTGAACTACTCCCTCCTCGTCATAGAGAGCGCCAGGATGATGAAGATGGCCACCGTTGAGGGATCCCCCCCTCTGGCAGGGTGCCGGAACAGGGTCCTGGTTGGATTTTGGTGGCAACAGAGGCTTGCAGCGGCGGAACTCCCGATCTATCTTGATATTTGATGTTTTTAGGGTACGTAGGCTTATATAGGCGAAAGAAGTCGGTCGGGAGGTGCTCGAGGGGCCCAGGAGACAGGGGGCGCGCCCAGTAGGGGGGCGCCCCCCTATCTCTTAAACTCCAAGTCTCCAGGATGATATTCTTCCCAAAAATAACGTTGCCGAAGGTTTCATTCCATTTGGACTCCGTTTGATATTCCTTTTCTTCGAAATACTGAAACAGGCAATAAAACAGCAATATGGGCTGGGCCTCCGGTTAATAGGTTAGTCCCAAAAGTAATATAAAAGTGTATAATAAAGCCCATAATCATTCAAAATAGATAATATAATAGCATGGAACAATCAAAAATTATAGATACGTTGGAGACGTATCAAGCATCCCCAAGCTTAATTCCTGCTCGTCCTCGAGTAGGTAAATGATAAAAACAGAATTTTTGATGTGGAATGCTACCTAGCATAATTATCAATGTAATTTCTCTTTATTGTGGCATGAATGTTCAGATCCAAGTGATTCAAAATAAAAGTTCATATTGACAAAAGAAATAGCAATACCTCAATCATACTAATAAAAGCAATCATGTCTTCTCAAAATAACATGGCTAAATAAAGTTCATCCCTACAAAATCATATAGTTAGGCTATGCTTCATTTTCGTCACACAAAGATGTTCCCAACTTCTATACCCCTGATGACAAGCCAAGCAATTGTTTCGTAGTTAAATAATCTCAAACTTTTTCAATCTTCACGCAATACATGAGCGTGAGCCATGGATATAGCACTATGGGTGAAATAGAATAATGATTGGGGATTATGTGGAGAAGACAAAAAGGAGAAAGTCTCACATTGACGAGGATAATCAACGGGCTATGGAGATGCCCATCAATTGATGTCAACATGAGGAGTAGGGATTGCCATGCAACGGATGCACTAGAGCTATAAATGAATGAAAGCTCAACAAAAGAAAACTAGTGGGTGTGCATCCAACTTGCTTGCTCACGAAGACCTAGGACATTTGAGGAAGCCCATCGTAGGAATATACAAGCCAAGTTCTATAATGAAAAATTCCCACTAGTATATGAAAGTGAGAACTTATGAGACTCTCTACATGAAAACATGGTGCTACTTTGAAGCACAATATATGAGACTCAATAAAGAACAAGGTGCTACTTTGAAGCACAAGTGTGGAAAAAGAGATAGTAGCATTGCCCTTTTATTTATTTATTTTCTTTTTTCTCTTTTTTTTCTTTTTCTTTTTTTTTCTTTTTTTCTCTTTGGCCTTTTTTGGCCTTTTTTTTGGGGCAATGCTCTAATAATGATGATCATCACACTTCTATTGATTACAACACATGAATTACAACTCGAAACTAGAACAAGATATGACTCTATATGAATGCCTCCGGCAGCGTACCGGGATGGTGCAATGAATCAAGAGTGACATCTATAAAAAAATTATGCATGGTGGCTTTGCCACAAATACGATGTCGACTACATGATCATGCAATGGCAGTATGACAAAAGTAATGTATGTCATGATGATGAACGGAACGGTGGAAAGTTGCATGGCAATATATCTCGGAATGGCTATGGAAATGCCATAAATAGGTAGGTATGGTGGCTGTTTTGAGGAAGATATAAGGAGGTTTATGTGTGATAGAGCGTATCATATCACGGGGTTTGGATGCACCCGCGAAGTTTGCACCAACTCTCAACGTGAGAAAGGGCAATGCATGGTACTGAAGAGGCTAGCAATGATGGAAAGGTAAAAGTGCGTATAATCCATGGACTCAACATTAGTCAAAAGAACTCATATACTTATTGCAAAAAATTAGAAGTCGTCAAAAACCAAGCACTACGCGCATGCTCCTAGGGGGATAGATTGGTAGGAAAAGACCATCGCTCGTCCCCGACCGCCACTCATAAGGATGCACAAGCCAGGTACACTTCATGCTTCAAATTTGTTACACAACTTTAACCATACGTGCATGCTACGGCACTTGCTAACTTCAACACAAGCATTCTTTAAATTCATAATCACCCAACTAGCATGACTTTAATATCACTACCTCCCTATCTCAAAACAATTATCAAGTATCAAATTGATCATAGCATCCAATTCACTTCTATGATAGTTTTCATTCAAATTACCATGCTGTTTAAGACTCTCAAAATAATATAAGTGAAGCATGAGAGTTCATTAATTTCTACAAAATAAAACCACCGCCGTGCTCTAAAAAGATATAAGTGAAGTACTAGAGCAAACGACAAACTACTCCGAAAGATATAAGTGAAGATCAATGAGTAGCTAAATAATTGTGTAACTATGTGAAGACACTCTCTCATTAAAGAATTTCAGATCTTGGTAATTTATTCAAACAGCAATCAAAGCAAAACAAAATGACATTGCAAGGATAGCACAACTCATGTGAAGAAGCAAAAATTTAGGCTCAACCGATACTAACCGATAGTTGTTGAAGAAGAAAGGTGGGATGCCTACCGGGGCATCCCCAAGCTTAGATGCTTGAGACTTCTTGGAATATTATCTTGGGGTGCCTTGGGAATCCCCAAGCTTGAGCTTTTGTGTCTCCTTAATTCCTTTCATATCACGGTTTCTCTTTTTATCAAAAGCTTCATCCACACCAAACTCAACAAGAACTCGTGAGATAGGTTAGTATAAAACAATGCAAAACCTTATCATTTTCTACTGTAACAAATTACTAACATTATTATTCAACATTGAATACTAAATGTCTCTGCATATTTAATACTCCCATCCTAAAATAGAATCATTAAACAAGCAAACATATGCAAACAATGCAACCATAACAGCAATCTGCCAAAACAGTACAGTTTGTAAAGAATGCAAGATTCATCATACTTACCTAACTCCAAAAATTATAAGAAAAATATTACGCTGTAATAGATTTATCAGAGATCATTATGCAAAAATATTCAACGTTATATCACTCTCTGACTTTTCTAGGGAATTTTTGCAACAGCGGTAAACTTACTGTTTTCGAACAGCAACATGTATACTGGCAAAATAAGCATGGTAAAGGCTATCCTTGACATTTTTATTGAAAATAAAGATGCAAAACATTATTCTAAATAACATCAAGCAAATACTAACAAAATAAAATGACGCTCCAAGCAAAACACATATCATGTGGCGAATAAAAATATAGCTCCAAGTAAAGTTACCGATGAACAAAGACGAAAGAGGGGGTGCCTTCCGGGGCATCCCCAAGCTTAGGCTCTTGGTTGTCCTTGGATATTACCTTGGGGTGCCTTGGGCATCCCCAATCTTAGGCTCTTGACACTCCTTATTCCATAGTCCATCGAATCTTTTACCCAAAACTTGAAAACTTCAACCACACAAAACTCAAAACTAAACTCGTAAGCTCCGTTAGTATAAGAAAATAAATCACCACTTAGGGTACTGTAATTAACTCATTATAAATTCATATTGGTGTTAAACCTACTGTATTCCAACTTCTCTATGGTCAATACTCTTACATACTAGCCATAGATGCATCAAAATAAGCAAACAACACACGAAAGGCAGAATCTGTCAAAAGCAGAACAGTCTGTAGTAATCTGTATCAAACGTATACTTCTGGAACCCCAAAAATTATGAAATAAATTGGTGGACCTGAGGATTTTGTCTATTAATCATCTTCAAAAATAATCAACCTAAAATCACTCTTCAGTAAAAAAATGGCAGCTAATCTTGTGAGCGCTAAAGTTTCTGTTTTTTACAGCAAGATCATAAAGACTTCACCCAAGTCTTCCCAAAGGTTCTACTTGGCACTTTATTGAAACAAAAGCTGTAAAACATGATTACTACAAGAGCATAATCATGTGTACACACAAAAACAGTAAGGGTAAATATTGGGTTGTCTCCCAACAAGCGCTTTTCTTAAAGGCCTTTCTAGCTAGGCATGATGATGGCAATGATGCTCACATAAAAGATAAGAATTGAAACATAACGGGAGCATCATGAAGCATATGACTAGCACATTTAAGTCTAACCCAATTCCTATGCATAGGGATTTTGTGAGCAAACAACTTATGGGAACAATAATCAACTAGCATAGGAAAGTAAAACAAGCATAACTTCACAATTTTAAGCACATAGAGAGGAAACTTGATATTATTGCAATTCCTACAAGCATATGTTCCTCCATCATAATAATTTTCAGTAGCATCATGAATGAATTCAACAATATAACCAGCACCTAAAGCATTCTTTTCATGATCTACAAGCATAGAAAATTTACTATTCTCCACATAAGCAAAAAAATTCTCATGAATAGTAGTGGGAGCAAACTCAACAAAATAATTATCATGTGAGGCATAATCCAATTGAAAACTAAAATCATCATGACAAGTTTCATGGTTATCATTATTCCTAATAGCATACAAGTCATCACAATAATCATCATAGATAGCAACTTTGTTCTCATAATCAATTGGGACCTCTTCCGAAATAGTGGATTCATCACTAAATAAAGTTGACACTCTTCCAAATCCACTTTCATATTCATCACAATAAGATTCAATATCCTCCAAAATAGTGGGATCAATACTACCTAAAGTTGACACTCTTCCAAACCCACTTTCATCAATATAATCATCATAAGTAGGAGGCATGCTATCATCAAAATAAATTTGCTCATCAAAAATTGGGGGACAAAAAATATCATCCTCATCAAACATAGCTTCCCCAAGCTTGTGGCTTTGCATATCATTAGCATCATGGATATTCAATGAATTCATACTAACAACATTGCAATCATGCTCATCATTCAAAGATTTAGTGTCAAACATTCTATAGATTTCTTCTTCTAGCACTTGAGCACAATTTTCCTTTTCATCATACTCACGAAAGATATTAGAAAGACGAAGCGTATGAGACAAACTCAACTCCATTTTTTTTGTAGTTTTCTCTTATAAATTAAACTAGTAATAAAACAAGAAACAAAAAGATTCGATTGCAAGATCTAAAGATATACCTTCAAGCACTCACCTCCCCAGCAACGGCGCCAGAAAAGACCTTAGTTGACGGGGTGTGAGTGCCGTTTACCTAGCCTCCCCGGCAACGGCGCCAGAAAAGAGCTTGATGTCTACTACACAACCTTCTTCTTGTAGACGTTGTTGGGCCTGCAAGTGCACAGGTTTGTAGGACAGTAGCAAATTTCCCTCAAGTGGATGACCTAAGGTTTATCAATCCGTAGGAGGCGTAGGATGAAGATGGTCTCTCTCAAACAACCCTGCAACCAAATAACAAAGAGTCTCTTGTGTCCCCAACACACCCAATACAATGGTAAATTGTATAGGTGCACTAGTTCGGCGAAGAGATGGTGATACAAGTGCAATATGGATGGTAGATAAAGGTATTTGTAATCTGAAATTATAAAAACAGCAAGGTATCAAGCGATAAAAGTGAGCGTAAACGCTATTGCAATGGTAGGAAACAAGGCATAGGGTTCATACTTTCACTAGTGCAAGTTCTCTCAACAATAATAACATAGATAGATCATATAACAATCCCTCAACATGCAACAAAGAGTCACTCCAAAGACACTAATAGCGGAGAACAAACAAAGATACTATGGTAGGGTATGAAACCACCTCAAAGTTATTCTTTCGGATCAATCTACTCAAGAGTTCGTACTAGAATAACACCTTAAGACACAAATCAACCAAAACCCTAATGTCACCTAGATACTCCATTGTCACCTCAAGTATCCGTGGGCATGATTATACGATATGCATCACACAATCTCAGATTCATCTATTCAACCAACACAAAGTACTTCAAAGAGTGCCCCAAAGTTTCTACCGGAGAGTCAAGAACGTGTGCCAACCCCTATGCATAGGTTCATGGGCAGAACTCGCAAGTTGGTCACCAAAACATACATCAAGTGGCACATGATATCCCATTGTCACCACAGATAAGCACGGCAAGACATACATCAAGTGTTCTCATAAAAGACTCAATCCGATAAGATAACTTCAAAGGGGAAACTCAATCCATTACAAGAGAGTAGAGGGGGAGAAACATCATAAGATCCAACTACAATAGCAAAGCTCGGCATACATCAAGATCGTGCCATAGAGGGAACACAAGAGAGAACATGAGAGAGAGAGAGAGAGATCAAACACATAGCTACTAGTACATAACCTCAGCCTCGAGGGTGAACTACTCCCTCCTCGTCATAGAGAGCACCGGGATGATGAAGATGGCCACCGTTGAGGGATCCCCCCTCCGGCAGGGTGCCGGAAAAGGGTCCTGATTGGTTTTTGGTGGCTACAGAGGCTTGTGGCGGCGGAACTCCCGATCTATCTTGATATTCGATGTTTTTAGGGTACGTAGGCTTATATAGGAGAAAGAAGTCGGTCCGGAGATGCTCGAGGGGCCCACGAGACAGGGGGGCGCGCCCAGTAGGGGGGGCACGCCCCCTATCTCCTGGCCTCCTCGAGGATCTTCTGACGTAAACTCCAAGTCTCCAGGATGATATTCTTCCCAAAAATAACGCTGCCGAAGGTTTCATTCCGTTTCGACTCCATTTGATATTCCTTTTCTTCGAAATACTGAAACAGGCAATAAAACAGCAATATGGGCTGGGCCTCCGGTTAATAGGTTAGTCCCAAAAGTAATATAAAAGTGTATAATAAAGCCCATAATCATTCAAAACAGATAATATAATAGCATGGAACAATCAAAAATTATAGATACGTTGGAGACGTATCAGTGGGCCCTCATTTTTTAGCTGGGAAAGGGCTCAAACAAGGAGATCCTCACTCTCCGCTGCTTTGTAACTTGGTTGCTGACGTTTTTTTCTAAAATGCTTCATAAAGCTGCTAGTCAATGATTGATTTCGGTGCTTCTGCCTCAGGCTATACCCGGGGGTGTTGTTAGCTTGCAATACGCTGACCACACCATCTAGTTTCTAGAAAACTTAGTTGACAAAGCCAGAAATTTTAAATGGCTCTTGTCATGCTTTGAGAATCTTTCAAGTATGAAAATCAATTTCCATAAGAGTGATCTTCTTACAATTAATGTGGAGGAGGATGTGGCACAGGAATTTGCACAAATTTTCTGCTGCAAATTGGGAGATTTTCCCATTAGTTATGTGCCTGAATTATTAGTATTCCTGCATACTTGATGTCCATGATCAAATTCCCCAAGTGGGCCATTAATGCTATTAACTCCCAAATGGCTCATTTTTTCTAGGGAGACATGGATAATCATCATAAGTATCACTTGGCTAGTTGGGGTATTGTCGTGGAATTAACACGTCCGATGTCCTCGTGAAAGGACTTAGTCGTGGAGCCATCGCAACGGGTTAGCTTAGAGTGGTTAAACCGGACAAAGGACACGAGAGTTTTATACTAGTTCGGCCCCTTACGATGAAGGTAAAGCCTACATCTAGTTGTGATGGAATTATTGGGGTCTCAATTGCCAGGGAGCAAACACGCTATGCCTGGCTCTCGAGATGTTGTTTCTTGTCCCTGAACCGCCATCGGGTCGTCCCTATATATACACAGGTTGACACCCGGCCGGTTTACAGAGTCCCGAGGCCGTCTCATACAAGTGTCCGGCTCGGTCTCTCCCTTCCTAAGTTACAATACAAGTTATACAACTATGGCAGTTTACCACTATGGGCCCTATCCGCCGTTGGGCTCTGGGCCTCTAAGCTTTATCAGTAAAGTGCCATCTTCTTTGTCTTCATGGCCTTCAGTATGGTTGAGTGTGAACCGGCCCCTCCTGGGTGGATACTCGGTAGTTATATCCCCAACATTAGGCCCCAAATTGATTTGAACCTGTTCATGTCAATCTTCAATACTTAGAAAAATTCCGTGAACACCTTCTTTCGATTATCGTAAACTGCCATGATGCCTTCTCCCTGTAAACTTTGATAAACCGCCATGACGTCATCTTCTGAAAGCTGCAGTGAATCGTCATGACATCATCTCTGTATAAAAAGATTGTAAAGATTCCCTTCATTAATTATCTTCCAAAGATCGAGGTGACAGCTGCGCCTCATTTTACCGCTTTGGCTCCTCGATTCTCACACTCGCCTTCTTTATCCATTTGCCTTATAAATAGGCTCCTGGGTCTTTTACTTTTCCCCTTCCGCGCTTCTTCTTCTTCTTCCTCTCATTGCTTAAGCCCGACAGCTCCACCACCGCCGTCTCCCTTGAAGCTCTGCCTCATCCCCGGCCGCTGCATCAACCTGAAACGCACCAGAGATTCACGGCTCTCCTCCGCCGCTCCTGGGAATTCAGTAAGCCCTTTTCTCTCAACCCTAGATCTGCACTAGGGTTTCAGTACTTGGCTGTGTTCATCGGTGCTCGTCCAAGCTTTATTACTTCACCCTTATTTTCTTTACTGCCTTGTTGAATCCAGACCAATCTGGCTTTTCCCTCCTGCGGCCAAAGCTACAATCTTATTTTGCCTCACCGTAGTATCTTTAGAACCACGAACAAATCCATCTGGATCCTCTTTACTCTGCTGTCGCCATTTTTAGGGTTCAGAAAATTTCCTTTACTAGGCCACGGTAGATCTAAAATTATAGCATCATCTTGTGAAACCTGTTTCTTCAGCACTTAACGAATTTCAGCTCTGCTGCTTCCAATATAGGCGGTTTAACTTTGTAGAAAATCATAATCTGCCTGGTACCATTAGCCCTTACTTAAACCACCATCTTGAGTTGAGTAGAAGTATCCGGTTTAACTTGAATATATGCTTTAATTAAATCCCCCGGTTTTACACCAGTTTATGCACATCAATCTTGAACCGTAAACCGGCTTTTGCACCTCTTTTACAGTTTGTCTTCTGAAATGGCCAAACAATTCGCCTCTTGCAACTGGGTTCCTTCCCGGATCACAGAAACGCAACTCAATGGATATGTTCTCACCGGCGCTTTGGCCAAGAAGGACGTCCTTCATTGGCGAGTCCCTGGCCCTGAATGCCCTCCTGTACCTCAAGATTGAGAAGTGGTTGTATTTATGCAGCATCTAGACCGGGGGTTTAGCCCTCCCGGATCAAAGTTTTTCCGGGATGTACTTGCTAGCTTCCAACTCCATCCTTGAGACATTGGACCAAACTCTGTGTCCAACATATGCAATTTTCAAGTGTTCTGCGAAGTTTACCTTCAAGAAGAACCAACTGTTGAGCTCTTCCGAGACTTCTTCCACTTAAACCGCCGAACTGAATTCTCTGACGGCCCCAATACTGAACTTGGCGGAGTGTCGATTCAGAAGAGGAAGGAAGTCAATTTCCCACATGCCAAACATCACAGCCACCCTAAAGACTGGATTCAAACATGGTTCTATTGTCAAAACACCACACCTGCTGATGAAAACCCACTGTCGGGTTACCGTGCTCACCGGCTTAGTAATGGCCATCCACTGCCTCAACGGCTCACTGCTAAAGAACGACAGACTTATGCACCTCAACTTGCCAAGCTCCGGGCTTTCCTAGCAAATGGCTTAACCGGCATTGACCTCGTTCGTTGCTGGGTTTCATGGGGTATCCTGCCTTTAAGACGCCGCACGAGGTTGATGCATGAGTATACCGGGGACATCAAGGACCCTCAACGGTACAATGAAATAGAGATAACTGATGATGAAGTCATTGAGTCTGTCAAGAAGATGCTGGACGAACCCATCGCTGAATGCAGTAAAACCTTTTACCCCTCCAACAAACCGCCAGGCGTAAGAATTTATCCTTCTGTTTTTGTAATCCGTCTACTCTTTAGCTTTTTCCTAACAACCTTTTGTTTATCTGTACAGGCCAGAGACCCATTCTGGAAGAGAAAAACGCAAGACAAACCGGCCAAGGCTCAAGATAAACCGGCGAGGGCTCTTCGTGCCAAGAGCAAGGTCACAAAGAGGCCTGCCAAGAAGAAAACCGCCGAGTCCTCTGATCCGCCAAAAGACGTTGATGAGTCAGAACAAGAGGTAGAACTTGACTCCCTTGGTTCATTTTTCGTACACCTTATTGACAATGATTATTTCCAGGATGATGCGGAAGCCAGCCGTGCTGATCATATAGAGGTAATCTCCCTTTCCTCCGATTCAGAACATGTGCCAGTTCAAAAACTTCGCCGTGTAGTTCGGATAGTAAAATACTCTCACCCTCTTGCTCATTTGGATCCACAATTTTCTTTGAAGACAAAGCAACATGAAGGTCGTCGCACAACCCGGCATAGCGGCCAACAGGTCTTCTTCCGGTTTACCGGATACACCAACTCGGAAGCGTCGTCCAGAGGTTTCTTGTTTTTCCAATAAATCTTATCCTTTGGTGGGTTGCTTCCGATATCCGCTTAATCCGTCTAATTCGAATTACCAGGTGACTTCCAATTCTTCATCTGGTGATTCATCAACCACCCAAATGCCTCCTCTCAAAACCGTCCGTGGGTAAGTAGACTGAATTTTTAGTTTATCCTTCTTGCGCCTGATATATGATACTAACATTTGCTTGTTATTTTGCAGTGCCAAAGGCCGGCTCAGCAAGAAAGCAAGAACAGATGCTTCTGCAGAGGATGTTGAACCGGAGAAGATCCAGAAGATGCTGGTGGGAATACTGACACTACTGTGGATGATCTTATGCCTCAAGATCAAGATACTTATGTTGATCCGCCGGAAGTTAACCCGGCTAGTCCTCATGTTGATCCGCCCAGCCCAGCCAGGGATACTGTCAATCTGCCAAGCCCGTCAAAAGGTGGCGATGATGATGTTATTATCACCAGTACTGGTCACACCGCCCCTGGCAACCCGGTTGCCTTATCAAAGCATACTGCCAAGGAAGAGTTTGCTGCTATGGGCAAGGGAAAAGGAAAGACAGATCTGTCCAGCTACGTTAACCTTACTGCCCAGGAGCTTCATTCCGGATTCCTAAACAGCCTATACACAAGCCGGGATCATGACGCCGGTCTGGTGAACATGATGAAGGAGCGCTATGAGGTAATCTTCGAAACATGTTAAACTGTCTTGTTCTGTATACCAACTCCATTGTAGCCCCCAAGGGCCGGTTTATCTCTTGAAGATAAAACGGGACTTTTAAGATCAAGAATACTTCAACTGAGTAGTCCCCAAGGGCCGGTTTACCTTATCAAGATGAACCGGGACTTTTTGTTAAACATTGTGTCCTGATTGATTGCCTTCACCTTTGATTTGACTGATCAATTAGGCATTAGCCCCAAATGCCAAGCTTAATACTTGTATTGAGCCTTGGGACTTTAAAATATCCGTTTTAAGAAACAATCTACATTAGCCCCCAAGTGCCAAGTGTATAACTTGTTATGTGCTTGGGACTTTGAGAGAAATATTAACAGCTTCATCATCTGACTTTTGCAGGCCGATATAAACACCAAAGATTCCCAAATCGCCGATCTTCAAGAAAATATCAAGTCCCAGCAGGCAGAGACCTCTAAAGCCAAAGATGAACTAAAGGGCGCTTTGACAGCCATGGAACAATTGAAGGATGGTTTCAAGAATGAACGTGCCAGCTGGGAAACTGAAAAGGCTGCTTTGTTGAAGCGGGCTGAAGACGCCGAGGCAGCTCTTAAACCGGTAGTAGAAGAGTTAACTGGGCTAAAGCATCAAGTGAATGCTATGACCTCTGCGATATTTGGTAAGTACTTTGTAATAACCTGTCTGAAGTATCTTCGAATTTGCCGGTTTAACATTAAATTCTTAAACCGTTGCAGGTAGTCGCATTGCTCATCTGGGCACAGATATGCGGATAAAGTTGAAGGCAGTCTATACGTTGATTGAGCAACTGTATACTAGTGCACAACGAGTCATCTGTGCGGCTTCGTACAACAAACCGGCACCAATTTTGATCAAGGATACTTTGGCCAGGCTATCAATGACTCCTGCTCAGATAGAGGAGGTGAAGCGATCTGCTGCTAGGGCGGGCGCGTTATCAGCGCTGACTCGTGCTAAAGCTTGGATAGCCGACCTTGATCCGGTTGATATCGCAAAGGGTTATCCTGGTGAACAGGCAAACGGGTCAACATTTGATAGTGAAGCCCTTAAAGCTCTGACAAAGGAGATGCGCCCACTGGCAAGCCAATTGGCTGAAGAGGCTAACTTGTCCACTCATCAGTCCTTCTATGATGCAGATAACAGACGGGTTGATGATGTTGTTAAAGAAGTGCGGAATCTCATCCCGCCAATCCATAAGCACACCTATGCCCCTGACGTTGAACCGTCCAATCTTATAAGTGAAGAAGCTGTCTTACAGGCTTTAACCTGGATTGACTAGACCACCATTGACTTCCAGCCACTAGGTGGAGAGGAGGAGGTTGAACCGACGCCAGAGGATCCATCAACGTCACGTCAACCTGGTGCCAAGTCTTAATCCAGCATCTGGCTTGATTTTCACAAACTGTTCTGTGTGAAGAACAATCATTATTTTGGGCCTCAAAGCGCCTTGTAATAGGCTAGTTTTAATCCTTTGATCTGCTGCACTGATACATGACTTTGTGTGATCCGCCATGATATATACTGTGCTTGCTTATATACTTTGATAATTTCATGCGATCCTTATGTCTGCATAAAAAGAATTGTCCTGGCGGTTTACCGCCGGACGGGTCATAATGCCCAATACAAAGCCCGGTTGATTACCAAGGCTGAATAAATATCAAAAGATGAAACAGATCATACATGTGATATTAAATCACTTACTTGGTTTACCAACTTTGATTGTAGTAAGGGTAAGAAACCAAATCTTGAGTATTGATAACTCCCACCATGCAGTGCTAGTGTATATGATAAGCCATACCGGGTTATGATAAACACGGGATGATCATGCTGGCGACATGTAGTCAAAACTAGTCCGGGTTGTTTAAACACTGGTTTGATAATAAATGTGGTCTAACAACTTGTAGCTGAAAGCCAAGCCGGGTTAACAAACACCGGGTTATTAGGATGACTGAAAGCCATGCCGGGTCAATAAACACCGGTTCAACATAAACTTTATCAAAGGGTTAAAACTTGGCAAAAGCAAATAAAAACCATGTAGTCGAGGCTTTTCAAGGGCTGCCAGGCCCAAATTCAAGGCTTTTCATGGGCTGCCAGGCCGCTGAGTTAAACCATTTTGCAAAGCCTTTTAAGATGGACCTCCAACTAACCAATCGTCGTTTTAACTTTGACAAGTTCAGGGTCTGTATAAGATTGACTTGTCAAACGTTCGGCGGATCGTGCCAGGATTACCTGGATAGGAGTGGCTTACTTGATGAAGGCAGGTTAACCCGGGGTTTTAGGTGAATACACCAGGCTTCCAAGCCGTGCTTGATAGCATATTACAAGGGTCCTTTCAAACTCTTTGTTGCAGTGCACAAAGAGCCCCCAAGTAATGTTGTGAACTGTGCTCAATGGGTGCCTATGTTTGAGATGTCCATAGCATCCAGACTCTCTTTGGCCCCTTGGGTGTGAAGCTCCCAAGCTACATTGTGGCATGATAGCCGGTTTAACAGGCAGAACTCCGCTTTGTCAGCTGAAGCCCCCATGTCACCAAAAGATATTTGAAGAAAACGGCAGAGGCCCTGCTTATAGCAAGGATGCCGGTTTATTATATTGATCATAAATATATACATTGTCAAAATATGTACATAAGAGAAGCCTATGGCTCAGGTGTAATAAGGCCGAAGGAGAGCTATGTTCCACGGTCGCCGGGTCTCCTCCTCAGATTTGCGTGAGTCTGTGTGCTCTCGAACATCAATGAGGTAGTATGATTCGTTGTGTAGATTCTTACTGACCACAAAGGGCCCTTCCCAAGGTGGGGATAACTTGTGCATATCGGTCTGATCCTGGATGAGCCGGAGCACCAAGTCGCCTTCTTGAAAGGTTCTTGTTTTAGCCCGGTGGCTGTGATAACGCCATAAGTCTTGTTGATAAACCGCCGAACGAGCCAAAGCCATGTCCCGCTTCTCATCTAACAGGTCCAGTGCCTCCTGGCATGCTTGCTCATTGTCCGCTTCAACATAATTAGCAACCCGGGGCGAATCATGACGAATATCACTTGGGAGGACCGCCTCTGCCCCGTAAACCATGAAGAAAGGTGTGTAACCCGTTGATCTGTTGGGGGTGGTGTTGATGCTCCATAACACAGAAGGTAATTCTTCCACCCAACAACCCGGCGTCCGCTTTAAAGGAACCATGAGCCAGGGCTTGATACCCTTCAAGATTTCTTGATTAGCTCTCTCAGCTTGACCATTAGACTGGGGGTGAGCCACGGATGCTATATCAAGCCGGATGTGCTCTCTCTGACATAAGTCCTCCATCTCACCTTTAGAAAGGTTTGTGCCATTATCCATGATGATGTTGTGTGGAAAGCCAAAGCGGAAGATGATCTTTTTGATAAATTGAACCGCCGTGGCTGCGTCACACTTGCTTACATGCTCCGCTTCAACCCATTTAGTGAACTTGTCAACCGCCACCAACAGGTGGGTCTTCTTATCCTTGGATCGCTTAAAAGGTCCCACCATATCAAGCCCCCAAGTAGCAAACGGCCAAGTGATGGAAATCATCCGTAGCTCTTGAGCCGGAACATGAGCTCGGCGTGAAAACTTCTGACAAGCGTCACACCGCTTTACCAGATCCTCGGCATCAGCATGAGCTGTCAACCAATAGAACCCATGACGAAAAGCTTTAGCCACCAAGGACTTTGAACCGGCATGGTGACCACAATCCCCTTCATGGATCTCACGCAGAATCTCTTGGCCCTCTTCAGGAGAAACACAACGCTGGCATACGCCTGAAACATTGCAGTGGTGTAACTCGCCATTATGAATAACCATGGACTTTGATCGCTGGACTATCTGTCTGGATAGAACTTCATCGTCTAGTAGCTCGCCCCGGTTCATATATGCCAAATATGGAACCGTCCAATCCGGAATTACATGTAAAGCGGCTACCAATTGGGCCTCCGGATCAGGAACAGCTAAATCCTCCTCTGTAGGCAATTTAACAGATGGGTTATGCAAGATATCTAAAAAGGTATTGGGTGGTACCGGTTTACGCTGAGATCCTAGCCGGCTTAAAGCATCTGCTGCTTCATTTTTGCGCCGATCAATATGCTCAACCTGATAACCTTTGAAGTAACCCGCCACAATATCCACCTCACGTCTGTAAGCCGCCATGAGTGGATCCTTAGAATCCCAAGTGCCAGAAACTTGCTCGGCCACCAGATCAGAGTCTCCAAAGTATCGTACCCGGCTTAAATTCATTTCCTTGGCCACACGGAGACCGTGGAGTAAAGCCTCGTACTCAGCTGCATTGTTAGTACAAGGAAACATTAAACGGAGAACATAACGAATTTTATCACCTCGAGGGGAAGTAAGGACAACTCCAGCCCCCGAGCCCTCCAATTGCCTGGATCCATCAAAGTGAATAGTCCAGTATGTGTTATCCGGTTTGTCCTCTGGTGCCTGTAACTCGGTCCAATCATTGATGAAGTCAACAAGCGCCTGAGACTTGATGGATGTCCGAGGCATATACTTCAACCCATGTGGACCAAGCTCAATTGCCCACTTTGCAACCCGGCCAGTTGCCTCCCTGTTCTGAATTATATCGCCCAAAGGAGCTGAACTGACCAGTGTAATGGGATGGCCTTGAAAGTATTGCTTGAGCTTCCGACTCGCCATAAAACCCCCATATACCAGCTTCTGCCGATGAGGATATCTTTGCTTTGACTCGATGAGCACCTCACTGATATAATAAACCGGCCGTTGAACTGGATATTCCTTCCCAGCTTCCTTGCGCTCAACCACAATTGCCACACTGACAGCACGGGCATTAGCAGCCACATACAATAACAAGGGCTCCTTGTCAACCGGAGCAGCAAGGACCGGCGGTTCAACCAACTGCCGCTTCAAGTCCTCAAACGCCGCATCAGCCGCATCACTCCAGACAAAAGTGTCTGTTTTCTTCAACATCTGATATAGAGGGATCGCCTTCTCTCCCAAGCGGCTAATAAACCGGCTCAAGGCTACAATTCGACCCGCCAGACACTGAACATCATTAATACACGCCGGCTTAGCCAAAGATGTAATCGCCTTGATCTCTTCTGGATTAGCTTCAATGCCTCTGTTGGACACCAGAAAGCCTAAAAGCTTGCCTACCGGAACACCAAAAACACACTTGTCCGGATTAAGCATCATCTTATAAACCCGAAGATTGTCAAAGGTCTCCTTGAGATCATCTATTAATGTATCCTTCTTCCTGGATTTTACTACAATGTCATCCACATATGCATGAACATTGCGCCCAATCTGAGTGTGAAGACAATTCTGCACACAAGCTGATAAGTTGCCTGGGCACTCTTGAGCCCAAAGGGCATAGAAACATAGCAGAAGGCTCCAAAGGGAGTGATGAAGGTTGTCTTCTCCTGGTCCTTAACTGCCATTTTGATCTGATGATAACCAGAATAAGCATCCAAGAAACTCAAACGCTCACAACCCGCTGTCGCATCAATGATCTGATCAATACGCGGGAGAGCAAAAGGATCTGCCGGACAAGCTTTGTTCAAATCTATGTAGTCCACACACATGCGCCAAGTGCCGTTTTTCTTAAGAACCAGCACCGGATTAGCCAACCACTCAGGGTGAAATACTTTGACGATGAACCCGGCAGCCAACAGCCGGGCTACCTCCTCACCAATGGCCTTGCGTCTTTCCTCGTTAAAGCGGCGAAGAAACTGCTTGACCGGTTTAAACTTGGGATCAATATTGAGACTGTGCTCAGCGAGTTCCCTCGGTACACCTGGCATGTTAGAAGGCTTCCATGCAAAAATGTCCCAGTTCTCACGGATGAACTCGATGAGCGCGCTTTCCTATTTCGGATCCAGATTGGTGTTGATGCTAAACTGTTTGGATGAATCGCCAGGAACAAAATCAACAAGTTTAGTCTCATCAGTTGGTTTGAACTTCAGGGTTGGGTCATGCTCAGTGGTGGGCTTCTTCAGAGGGGTCATGTCTGCCGGATCAACGTTGTCTTTATAGAACTTCAACTCCTCTGTGGCACAAACCGACTCAGCATAAGCCGCATCACCCTCCTCGCAATCCAAAGCGATCTTTCAACTTCTGTGTACTGTGATGGTCCCCTTATGACCTGGCATTTTGAGCTGTAAATAAACATAGCAGGGCCTTGCCATGAACTTTGCGTAAACCGGCCGTCCAAACAGGGCATGATACGGGCTCTGGATTTTCACCACTTCAAAGGTCAAAGTCTCTGTCCTGGAATCATGCTCGTCCCCAAACACAACCTCCAGAGCAATTTTGCCAACAGGATATGCCGATTTACTTGGCACTACTCCGTGAAAGACAGTGTTCGACGGTTTAAGATTCTTGTCTGTCAATCCCATGCGACGAAAGGTTTCATAATACAGGATGTTGATACTGCTCCCTCCATCCATGAGTACTTTGGTGAATTTATAGCCTCCCACCTGAGGTGCCACCATTAAAGCCAAATGACCCGGATTATCAACCCGGGGCGGATGATCCTCTCTGCTCCACACAATGGGCTGCTCGGACCACCGCAAGTAACGTGGTACTGCCGGTTCAACAGCATTAACCGCCCTCTTGTGAAGCTTCTGATCGCGCTTACACAAGCTAGTAGTGAACACATGATACTGCCCGCCATTCAACTGCTTTGGGTGACTTTGAAAACCTGATTGCTGCTGATTCCCCTGATTGTGCTGTTGGTTGTTACCACCTTGATTGTTCTGGTTGCCCTGATTATTCTGAAATCCAGAGTTTGAACCACCGCCACCATGAAAACCTGGACCTGAACCGCCCGACGGACCCTGATCATACCGGAAGAGATCAGAGTTTTTGAACTCCTTCATAATGAAACAATCCTTCCAGAGATGTGTTGCTGGAACCTCCTTGGTCCCGTGCTTTGGGCAGGGCTGGTTTAACAGACGCTCTAGATTCATACCTCCACCGCGCTGGAGCGGTTTACCTTTACGACGCTGCATATTGGTGTTAGCCACAAAATCCAAATTATCTTCTTTGCGCTTACCGTTATTCCCATGGCTCCCTTGGTTGTGTTGTTGTCCCTTTGCACCGCCGTTCTTCTTTCCCTTCTCCGGTTTCTCCTCGTCAGAATCGGGATCCTTGGTATTATCAGAATCGGCATATTTAACCAAGGCTACCATAAGTGTTCCCATGTCATTGCAGTGGCGCTTGAGCCGTCCCAACTTCATCTTCAGTGACTTAAACCGGCAATTACGCTCCAATGTGATGATCGCTGAGCCAGCATTAATACGGTCCGACGAATGCAAGACTTCTGAAACCCGACGCACCCAATGAGTTGTGGACTCGTTCTTTCCTTGAACACAGGCATCCAGATCCACAATGGACATAGGTTGTTTGCATGTATCCTTGAAGTTTGCTATAAACCGGGCCTTCAATTGGTCCCATGACTCGATGGAGTTGGCGGGCAGGTTTTTCAACCAAGTGCAGGTTGTCCCTTCTAACATCATGGTGAAGTATTTCACATGCCGCTTCATCCACATCCAGCATTTCCATTACCATCTCATAACTTTCAACCCACGCCTCGGGAGGCTGATCAACGGTGTAATTAGGCACCTTACGCAGACCCTTGAAATCCTTGGGCAGTCGCACATTACAAGAGCCGGAATGAGACACGGCACTCCCCAGGAGCTAAAGGCAAGCCTAGTGCCTCGGTCTACTGACGCTGCTGGCTGAACCAGGGCAGGTTGATGACGACTCGCGTATTGTGCTGCTAAAGCGGCCTCCCTTCGTGCTCTTCCATTATCCACCACGTCCTGAGCATTTGCCTCACCGCGCACCGGATTGGGCCCTTGAGGGGCATTACGGCGCCGCGCACTGCTGGACACCTCCGGTTCATCTATGTGCCTGCTATAACTTTTGCTCGGCCGGGGGGTCGAGTGAATCCTGTCTCGGCTGTATGAGTAAGCCTGCTGCTGCACCATAGCAGTCTGAAGAAGATCCCTGGCCTGCCGCATCTCAACCGCCGCTGGCGACTCACCCTCCATCGGAATAGCTGCCAGCCGGGATGCTGCAGCTATCATGTTGTCCAAAGGAGTGGAGAAGTGACCCGGCGGGGGTGTTGTGTATTGCGGCGGGTTATCCGTTCCTCGAGGTGGGCCCATCACCTGAGGTTGATCCGGCGCTCCGGCCCTTGGCACGGTAGTCCGGTTTACTGCCGCCGGGTTGCTGGTTCCTGCCCCTGGTGTACTGAAGAGATTCATTGCATTGTAATCCGCCGGCAAGCGAGACTGATGTCTCCTCCTCAATACTTCATTCGAGGCGTTCTGATCCAGCAAAAGTCGATAATTTTCGGCCTGTATCCTCTGCGCCTGGGCATCTAACGCGGCCCGTTCCTCAGCCATCCTGGTTTCCTCAGCCGCCAAGTCCTCCTTGGCCTGAGTTATCTGATCCCGTAGCTTTGTGACTTCCGCGTTGTGCCGATCTTGAGTCTCTGGGGTAACTACTGTGGCTAATAACGTTCCAGGCGTCCAACAAACCGGACAGAACTTGAGCCGGCCGGCGCGCGGGGCCTCCTACCCCGGCTGCTGATCCGGAACCCAATGCCGCTGCAGTTGAGTTTCGCAAAGCTGGCTGTGTACCGGCCATAAAGATTGCGACCCCATTTGGCGGTTCAAGAAATTCCCGAATACTGCTGCCGTCGGAATACCCTTCAAACAAGCCGTCTTGAGCTTGGTACAAGGACTCGGTTTCACCGGTGGATGACTCGCCGTCGGAATAAGCGGCCGTCTCACCTTCGGACACCGGTTCAGATCCGATCCCATGGATACATCCTACGAACGCACGCTTCATGGCGGGATGAATCCGGGCAGGACTCGCACGCTGAGCCATTTCAACGAGATCGGTGCAGATGTCCGGCTCAGGGTCCGGTTCGCCGATCTTGCCGATGAAGACGTGAATTCCTCCGAAGGGGACCCGGTACCCATACTTGATTGAGCCGGCGTCGGGGCCCCAGCCTGCGTCGTCGATGTAGAGTTTGCCGCGATGACTCTTGGTCATCCGGCCCATTGCATATCCCTTGAGCCCTTCGAACTTGCCCTCTAAGAACTTGAAACCATCGTGTGATAGCCCCACGGTGGGCGCCAACTGTCGTGGAATTAACACGTCAGATGTCCTCGTGAAAGGACTTAGTCGTGGAGCCATCGCGACGGGTTAGCTTAGAGGGGTTAAACCGGACAAAGGACACGAGAGTTTTATACTAGTTCGGCCCCTTACGATGAAGGTAAAGCCTACGTCTAGTTGTGATGAAATTATTGGGGTCTCGATTGCCAGGGAAGAGCAAACAAGCTATGCCTGGCTCTCGAGTTGTTGTTTCTTGTCCCTGAACCGCCGTCAGGTCGTCCCTATATATACACAGGTTGACGTCGGGCCGGTTTATAGAGTCTCGAGGCCGGCTCATACAACTATCCGGCTCGGTCTCTCCCTTCCTAACTTACAATACAAGTTATACAACTATGACGGTTTACCACTATGGGCCCTAATCCGCCTTTGGGCTCTGGGCCTCTAAGCTCTATCAGTAAAGCGCCATCTTCTTTGTCTTCATGGCCTTCAGTATGGTTGAGCGTGAACCGGCCCCTCCTGGGCGGTTTATACTCAGTAGTTATATCCCCAACAGGTATGATTACTAAAAAGAAAGAGTTTGGGGGTCCGGGTGTTCCTAACATTAGAGATTTTAACATGGCTCTTCTGGCCAACTGGGCGAAGAGATATTTTGATGGTAGAAACAGTGAGTGGAAGAAGATTATTTCCTATAAATATGATACTAATAAACCTAATATCTTGTGGTCTAAGGATGGAGTCGGCTCTACCTTTTGGAAGAGTGCCACTTGGGCGTTTGCTGTAGCCAAAACCTTTTACAAATGGAAATTAGGAAATGGAGAGAATATCAGCTTCTGGTTGGGGATTATTCCCTGAAACCCCAATTTTGGGACTTGTTTAGTATATGTAATCAAAGCGAGTGCTCAGTAGCCCAGGTCTGGGATGGTGTCACTCTGAAACTGACTTTTAGGAGATGCGTTGATGATGAAGATTAACAGTTGGAACCGTCTGACTGAGTTGGTTAGTTCAGCTCAATTGAGAGATGATTGTGATATTCCTATTTGGACTCTGGAGACAAATGGGGTTTTCTCTGTTAAATCTTTTTACAAACAAATTAACTTTGGAGGTGTGGTTTCTTCTCTGGGAGATAAGCTGTGGAAAGTAACATGTCCGCAGAAAATTCATGTATTTTTGTGGTTATGTGTTCATAACAAAATTCTTACCCGGGATAACTTAGCTAAGAGGAGACATGTGGAAGATGTATCCTGCCTTTTCTGCTGTGAAAAAGAAACGATGCATCATTTACTATTTGAATGTGTGGTTGCAAAACAAGTGTGGGATTTCATTTCAGAGTGTTTTAGTTACCCTTGCATTTCTAGCTTTGAAGATGTTTCTGCCTTGTGGCAGAATAACAAAAACAGGGCTGTACTTAATATGGCAGTGGCTGCCTCCTTGTGGAGTATTTGGAAACTAAGAAACATTTTCTGTTTTCAGAGGCGTACCTGGAGAGATGCCAATTGTGTCCTTGCAAAACTAAGATCTGAACTAGTGGAAATTTCTCTGCGTCGACACTCAGGCGGAGCTGCTGTTGCGGTCCATTCGTCTGTTGAACAGGCGTCGTGGAGAACTGCTACAGATTGCGTGGGTGTGATCGAAAAGACCAAGAGGCTGGAGTGTGGGCCTAACTAATTTTATGCTTATGCCTGTGTCGCTTGGTATGTAATAAAGTGAGGCTGCTGATACTAGATAGTTTGATGTTGGGTGCTATGCGTCCCTGGGATTGTAACTTTCTATCTGTTTTTGGCTGAGACGTTTTCGCTTCATTAATAAAATGGGGCGGGGGAAACCCCTTTCATTCAAAAAAAAGATGGCTTATGTACATGCATGCATACCCGAATCGAATCGATCTATTAACGCTGATGCATGTAGGTAGGGCTTGGATGACATACTTCAGAAGAGACTGATGCATTCATATTCATGGACGATTCAATCGAAAAAGCAGGTCCATATGCATGCGTGAGATATTTTTCACAACACGTACGCATGCATGTTTATTTTTCAATTTGCAGGCTGGTCGAGATGATATGTTTATATTAGACATGCATGTACGCATGGCCGTCATGCACAAGCATTTTTTGTTTGCGTTCCAAATTGAGAGCTTTATTCAACAAAAGAGCTTTTGGGATCATCAGCCAGAAGATTGGTGAGCAGGAATGCGTAGGAAAGAGGGTCTAGAATCAGTCCAACTTTCGGTAATCATCCGTGTGCATGCATGTTTTGCACAAAGGTGGGCCATTATATTGACTGACGTGTTTACATATTGAACATCAAAATCAAAAGAAGCAAAAGAAGAAGCTAGCTCTCCAATTTCTAGAAGTACCGGTGCCACAACACATAGGCTATTGTGACGATGTTTCCAGAGATTAACAATCTCCAGGCAGTCTGTTTCCATAAACACATGAGAGAAACCGTGCAGATTAGCAAAAAATCACCCCATCACGCAGCGCCAAAGTCTGCCCAATGAAAAGATCGGTAACCCCAACATGGGGTTTACTCCATGCATCCAACAAGGTCGTGGAAGATCGTGCAACCCCACCCGCGCCCACCTTGTCGGAGTCCATACTCACAGCCACATCAGTATTGATCTTAACCACCCCTAGTTCTGGAGGTATCCATCCATGACCCGGTAGCACCGATGCATGAGAAAGTGGAATATCCAGCACGGCTAGGTCCTCCCTGATGCGCTGAACTGACAAAAACGGGTCCAGTTGATCATCATCATGGGCGATTTGATTTCCTAAATGCCATATGGACCACATAACAGAGACCATTTGAGCCAGTTGATCATCATCTTGAATGCCATCGGTATTGATCCAGCTGATCATCATCATGGACTAAAATTATACACTTCCTCCGGTCCATATTAATTGTCGTTGATTTAGTACAAAGTACATAATTTTACTACACTAAATCAGTGATAATTAACATGGATTGGAGGAAGTACTTCAAAAAAACCAGTACTCAAGTAGCTTACATATATCATATACTTTATACTCCAATCATGAATATATATTTTGTACATATTACCATATTATGTCGACATATTACCCGCAAAAAAAGTTTTGCATTGCAGACATCAATTGACTATGGAGAGAGGGCGCGTACTCCTGTAGGACATACTCTATACCCTAGTTAAGGAGGGTGCATACTCCCGTAGTACATACTTCATTATTTTCACACTCTAATTGACTATGGAGTATGTGTTCTACTTTTTAAGAGTATATAATATCTATGGCATCACTGAGAATATACACTTCAAAATTTGAGGTATAGAGTATGCAAAATTTGGTCTTTTCATGTGGGACGGAGGGGGGCCATTGGTGTGGCCAACTCAGGTGGCTCCGCGCCGCCCGAGCGTCGAGATCTCCGAACGGGGCTTGCAGCTCAATGGTGGTCAGGGCGGCTTGATTGGAGGTCGTCTAGCCGCTAATCGACCTCGACGACCGATGGTGGTGCGGCGGCGACCATCTCGGGTTGTAGTGGGGGCGGCGGAACAACCGGAATCGGCGGCGATGTTTCAAGCTTCCAAAATGATGGTGGGGATTGCATGAGTGGTGACGGCGGCGAGAATCAGATGGAATCGCGCGACGGGAAGGTTTCAACGTGACAGTTGGGTTTTTGTTTTGGACGCCGCTAACTGCCACACGTGTGGGCGTTAAGGAATCTGCCCACACGTTCTGTGTGGTGTCTAAGAGGACCAGCCCACACGTCTGTGTATGGGCAAAACAACTAGCGCCCACACGCCTTTTTTTTCTCTCCCGGTCCCTCTTACACATGTGCGTGTGGGCGAAATAGATAACGCTCACACGCCCGGTACGTCAGGCCCACACGCCCCACGTGACACTTTACCGCGCGCCCCGCAGTTGCCATGGGCCGGACCCTCGTCCATGTTCGTTCAAGTGCAGTTGCCATGTCGCTGAACTACGGTTGCCATGTCGGACAACTACAGTTGCCATGTTTGCTCAACTGCAGTTGCCATCTCAGGTCAAAGTTTCAGATTCCCATTTTTTGGACAACTACAGTTGTTGCCATGTGTGGTCTGGTATACTGCAGTTGCCACGATTTCAAAACTTTAGGAGTTGCCACCTACTAACACCAGGCAGTTGTCATGTAGCGCTACAAAAATAGGCATGGCAAAAAACATGTTCGGGTAAAAAGAGAGAGTTGCCATGTGCTCACAAGCACGCTAGGGCAGTTGCCATTTAAAAAAGAAAGAGTTGCCATCTGCTTACGTGCACGCTAGTGCAGTTTGCCATGTATCATGCCAAACATATGGCAACTGACATGTTCGAGTAAAAAAAAAAGAGTTGCCATCGGCTTGCAATCACACTAGGGCAGTTGCCATGTACACTGCAAAACGCATGGCAACTGGCAGCTTGGGTGTGGGAGAGGAGGCGGGCGTGTGGGCGAGATGGCAAACTGCCCACACACTAGCCCTTGTGCGTGACTGAAACTGATGTGTGGGCGAACTGCTAAACGCCCACACACCGGCCCCTCCGTGTGGTAAAACTGATGTGTGGGCGACCTCTCTCACACACCACACACGCGAATTGTTCTACATGGCATACAAAATCAGCTAATTTGTGCCAAGATTCGTGCAGAAGTTACTGGACGATGATGGAGACGTGTGGGTGAGTTGATTTAACGCCCACACGTGTGGGCGTTAACATTTCCGTTTTGTTTTTTGGGCAACCGCTAGAGTTGATGCAAATTACAATGTATATAAATCATATGTTGGAACATCGTTTTTAGCTCAGAGTTCACTCAACAACTAATTAGGCACGACGACATATTCGGTTCAAAAGTTCAATTACTATGTTCTTCATTCCAATTTTGCATTCGTTCATTCATTCATTCATGGCCTTGTTGTTGTTGTTGTTGTTGTTGTTGTTGTTGTTGTTGTTGTTGTTGTTGTTGTTGTTGTTGTGTGACAAAAACAAATAAAAAAACGAAATTGGTTGGGTTTGGTTTGATTTTGGCCAAATTTTGGCAAACGAAAAACGAAATCCCTCGTGTTTTGGTATCCGTTTTCCTTGTTTCCTTGGCCTCCCGTCCCCTGCGCCCAGGCCAGGCTAGGGTTTCTTTCGCGACAGATCCGCGCCGCCGGCCGTCTCCATCGGGATGGCGGCGGACATGGCCGGCTGCTGCTGCTGCTGCAGCTGCTTCGGCTTCCTCTGGAAGCAACCCCACCGCCCCGCCGCCGGCGACAGCGACGGCGCGCCGTCCAAGGACCTGCTTTTGCCGAGGTCCAACGACGGCGGCAGCTTCTACGCCGGGGACGACCCCGACAACAGCAGCAGCTTCCTCGGCGACGACAGCAGGAGCTTCTACGAGAGGGAAGAGGAGGACTACCTCCTCCGCCAGAGCGACGGTGACGGCGACGACGAGCCGCCCCGCAAGCGGTCCGAGGACATCATACTCTCCCGGGCCCGGAACGGCTTCGCCTGCAGGGACAGCCTCGTCAGGGACACCAGGAAGCTCTTCCGCTCAGAGGTACCTCCCTCCCTTCAGCTCATTACCACCAACAACTCTGTTTTTTTTTTACTACAGTACTAAATTCATTTCATTTCTCCAATGGTTTGTCCCTACAAATAAATCCTCCCGCTCCGTTGGTGAATTTAGCGCGCGCTGAGTCGTTGTGAAACAAGCAAACACGAGCCATGCTCCGCTGAGCATAATTTTAGTACAATGGATTATTTCTAGCCAAGAGTACAATGTGGCCATCAGAATGGTTCATGGCTTGCATGAGAGCATTTTTCTTGTTCTTTCTACCCTTTGAATCGAGCGGCATAATCACTTTGTTCTCTCCTCCTTTTGGCATTGCCTTAGGACGAAACAACCGGCTGTAAGATGATCAACCAGTATGTTCACCTGGGCAAGATTGGTGCTGGGAGCTACGGCAAAGTGGTAACAACAACAGCAGACCTCTGCTTTTTATCTAACTGTGCTACCTATTTATCTACTACTACCACTTCCCTCGCTGATTACTTCTCCTTTGATTTCATTCTAATTCTAAACAAACTAGGTTAAATACCAAAACATCAAGGATGGGAGGTTATATGCGATAAAGGTGATTTTATTCGACATTTCTTTCTGCGCCCGCTGCACAGTGCTATCTATGTCTACTTGACGGAACTCTATCTATTTCAGGTGTTCAGTAAACCCTACATGTTGAAAGTGCGTGTTGTGCGGTCAGAAACGGCCATGACAGATGTTCTTCGGGAAGTGAGTAACTTTGTTAAAGTTGTATTTCCCTGTATAATACCTATCACGTTGCTGTGTTGTTATGGCGTGTGCAAAGTTCTCTGGGGAATGTACTTGCGTGAGCTTTGAAGATATAAATACTGCATGATCTATCTAACATTGGTTAACCAAGTTGATCATACCTTGCAAATCTCATTCTGTTAGTACTTTCTCTATAGGCACACATTATTTACAGCTAACAGAAGAAATTTATTTGGGAGTGTGTACCATTTAGTATGCGTCTTTTTTGTTTATTTCAAGATTACCTGTGACCATTTTTCTTCGCTTCAGTTTCACTGGCTCTGATGTTTGTTATCAAGAAGCTGAATTGTGCTAAATTTGCCTTGGGATGCTCCAAAGGATTTTGCCATACCACTATATAACTGTACTAAAAAATTCAGTTATTTTTCTGTCAGAAGGCGGAAGCATATTATTAGTAGCATTTGTCAAATGTTGCATATATACAGTGTACCACATCCTGATTTTACTTGAGAATCAACTACCGTATTTGTTTTCCAAGTTCTCTTATTAGCTTCCCTTTATTGCATCGGATACAGGTATCCCTCATGAAAATGTTGGATCATCCCAATATACTAAATCTCATTGAGGTGATTGACGACCCAAACACAGATAAATTCTACATGGGTATTTATTGATGCTCTCATTGTTTTGCTTTATTATTCTAACATGGCGCTATTCTAGCAGGCTTGTTGTCATCTTTGTCATTATTTTACACGATTGCAATTTACTCTTTTCCCTTCCCATTGGCAGTTCTTGAGTTTGTTGAGGGGAAAATGGTGTGCAATAACGGTATAGGTTTAGGAGAAGCTACTTCCAGGAAGTACTTGCGGGACATTGTCTCTGGTGTTATGTATCTTCACTCTCATGTAAGATTTTTTTTTAACTTTTCACCAAGGAATGATTCATCATGGTTAATTCTGTGCTAATAATATTATAATAGTGTCTATTTCATTAGCACTTTGATCATGTCAAATAGAAATTTCAACAAAGATATTTGAAGAGCTCTAAGTTTTGTAGACAATGATTATTTGAAGCATCATGTTTTAGCTTTCACATATTTTTTCCCTTCCACTGAACCTAGTTATGTTGGCGTGAAGCTGACCAGCAAGCTCAAATGGTTGGCGTAAATTATCTTAGTAGACAGATTTTCTGTTCATAGTGTTAAGCTGTTAGTCCATGTTTGCTTAGCTACTGACTGAGTTGTTCTGTCTCCGAGCTACCTGATTGCACAGGCAAACATTAGCTTGGGCTTTATAATCAATGCTCACATCATGCTTTAGGAAGCTTCATATATCAGTCAAATGTACCGACTTGCGTATGAATAGTATGCTTGCTGCCTTCATAGCAATGTTTAGGTAGTTTTCAGCTTCATATTTGTTAATACAGTGCTTGGTTGTTGAGTTTCTTGCATAGAAAACCAGAACCCTATTTAAAGCCAATGATAAAAAAACAGGGGAGATGTGAAACATGCTTTCTTCTAGAGTATAATGCTTGTGGTCTTGTTTATGGTTTTAAATATACTTTTCTGATTGTATTTACGTATAAATGTGGCATCTAATAAATAGCTAGGGCGGCGATATGCATCAAAGCATGATGTGTTTGTTGCCATATGAAGCTCACTTATTCGTAGTTGGCATATTCCACCGTTGAATTCTAATTAAGTACATGTGTTTATGCACACACTTTGGTACATAATGGATCGTCGGAATATGTTTCTACCAAAACTTAACATTCAATGTCACAAATTTTACACTTCTTAAGCAGGTGTTTGTTGATGTTTCATGTTCCCCTACTTTCACACATTTGCACGCTCTCATGGATATACATGTGGTTCTGGCTGTTCATTTGCGCTATATGTTATGCATTTTGCACTGTGTGCTTGATACAAAACTTAATTTTCTTGTGTTTATATGCAGAACATTATTCATGGTGATATTAAACCGGACAACCTCTTGGTCACAAGTACTGGCAATGTGAAGATAGGGGACTTCAGTGTTAGCCAGATATTTGAGGTCCTCTTTTAATATTGTAGTTGTATTTTTTATTTATTCCAGTAAGTTTATTCTCACTGGCAGGGTAAAGTTTTTGAGTCTAGCAAAGTATAATCTTGGGCTTCACAATTTGTTCTTCTAGAAAATCTGAGATTGTAAATTGCATACGCGAACGATATCGTCACTTACTCTGGGAATTTTGAACATTAGTCGAGGGACAATGTAGTCTGATGATTCAGTGTTGTAAACCATTTTTAGTAGGGTTGTTGAGCCTCCTAGCTTGGTGCTTTACACATTGCGGTACTTGATTATGCTGCAGGATGACGATGATATGCTTTGGAGGTCTCCAGGTACTCCAGTTTTCACTGCACCAGAGTGCTGTCAAGGTACAGTTACATGACTTTGATTTGAGTTATAGAAGGCGGCACACACATTCAGCCAGTTACCAAAGCATCCATCTGAAGTACAACACCAGTGGTTTTTGGAATATTTGTAGCATGGTGCTGTAGGTGTTTCCACAGCTAAATGATTGCACAACTGCAGCAGATTGAGATAAACAAACCCATAGCCCCAAACAACTGTAAGCAACAAAAGGGGTTGGGTTGTGGGTGTGATGCCAATAAATATAACAAGTTGCTAAAATATTCTCTGGCCATGGCATGAGCTTGCTTAATGTGATGAACAATTTTCCGCCTCCCTTGCGCTGCAGGTTCAGCCTACCATGGCAGAACAGCTGATACCTGGGCAGTCGGTGTTACCCTGTATTGCATGATCACGGGGAAATATCCATTCCTTGGAGAAACTCTGCAGGAAACTTACGACAAGGTGCGAAATATACGTTACTCCCTTTTCAGTTTACCTACCGCAGAGACTCACCAAGGTCGCTCCGCTGCTGTGGGACAGATCGCCAATGATCCGGTGGAAATACCCGGCGACACGAGCCCCCAGCTCGCCGACTTGATGCAGAGGCTACTCTACAAAGGTGTTCCTTGCTGGGTTTTTTTTTCGCAATCATCCAATCTGGGTCTTTATGCATCGGAAGGTGTGCTTGCTGTGTTAACAGTGGTGTTGCTTGTGCTTTCCTCGCAGATCCGGGAGATCGTATGACCCTGCAGGCCGCGGCCGCGCATCCCTGGGTCGCCGGGGCCGAGGGCCCGGTCCCGGAGTTTGTGTGTAGGTGCGGTTTCGGTCGCAGGAACAGGAATGATTCGCAGGAGGCGGTGCAATAACAGAGAGCCAGCCTTTTTGGTCATTGCTGTGGTGCTAGCCTAGTAGTGTGTGTGTAGATATAACAGATGAAGTGTGTAGTAGCAAAACAATCTTTGTGTTTTGGTTTTGGGTCCAGAATAGAGCGCCAGTTGATTCTTTTTTATATCGCAAGCTTTACGCACATCGCCTTGTGTCCCGGCGGCGATTGTTTTATTCTTGTTGAATCAATCCAATATAGTGAGAAAGCAGATGTTCCTTTTTTTCCCTTCTTTTTTTGATGGGAGCAGATCTTCCTTTCTGAGAGTGTTTTTATTCCATGGGTGAATTTTGAATCTGATGTGTTATAAAATCTATGTTGTTTTTATGGGAAGAAGAATAACTAATGTGTTTTTCAGGTATATAAATGACTTGAGAAGCTACAAACTAGTATTATTATTGTTAGGTTGGAATAAGAATCGCGTTCCCTTTCACTAGAAAATAATTAATGACAGAACAATTAGTTTAGTCTACATCTGACCTGTCATACAAATCAAAATGTGGTAACTGTGTCTGGAAGTTGTAAAAAATTCTCAAATACAATATGCTACTTTCAGCATTTGGAAATCCAAGTTCAAACACAAATCTAAAACTGTAACAGTAAGGTAGTGGCTCACTTCCTGGGATTGGCAACAATCATCTGGCAGGTTGGCCCAATATATATACAAAAATAAATAATACAGTACACAATGGGCAAAAAAAAGAAACATACCAAATTTCTTTTATAAGATATCAGCAGGCAATATAGCTGCACATACATAGACAATACAGCAGAGACATCACTCCCAGGTTTCACTTCTTTTTGCCTGAGACATACACCTAAAACTAACAGTTACAGTTTTCATTGTGGCATAGATAGATAGATAGATAGATAGATACAAGTCCTGCTTTGCTTTGCATATTTACAGTCGCCAAAAATTCGCTTTTACCGACGCCGAGGGACAAATATATAGGAATGCTATTGCCTGCTCAAAAATAACAACATACTCCCAAGCGCTAATTGGCTAAGCTTTCTTCCTTCCTTTTCTTTGTGCCGGCCAAGCACCGCATGCGGTCGCTCGGTCACGGGCCGTTCTGCTGCCTCTCCATCTGGATCGTCCGGAAGATGCGCGCCGCCGACTCCGACGCGGTGCGCGCCGTGTGCGGGACCACCCGGATCACACGGGCCGCTGCCGCCACCGGGTTCTCCTGGCTGCTAGAGGAGACCTGGGGCTGCTGGGCCGCGTTCCCGTTCCCGGCTGACGACGTAGGGAGGGGTGCCGCAGGTGCGGCCGCGGCAGGGCCCCTCGCCTCGCCCTGGCCCTGCTGCCTGTCGAAAGGGCTGCTGGCGGCGCTGCTCCCTTGCAGCTCGCTGCCGCGGGACGAGTGGAACCTCCAGACGCCGCCGGCCGACACGGCCTCGTTCCTCATGTTGCACGAGCTCCTCGAGTGGTGCTCGACGTGAGTGTTGGGTCGCGCTGCGGCCACGCGGCTCACCTGCTCCACTGCGGAGGATGAGACCACCGGGTTCATCACCGGCACGCTGAAAGGCGGGAAGTACATCGGAGGCATGGCTGGTGGGCCTCCGACGCCCATGTGTTGCGGCTGGTGAGGCATAGGGATGCCGTATGGAGAATTCATGAATTCCCCAGCTGTAGATGGCAGGCTCAGAGGAGCACAGCTTGCGTAAAACGGGGCCAAGATGCTTCCTGCCGGGGGGCACGGCCCTGTGTATGGTTTGTAGACGAACCCTTCCGACGGAGACATGACGGGAACGAGCCACTGATTCTGAGGCGGAGGAGCACACCAGTTGTTCTGCTTGTTGTCGGGAGGAGCAGGCATAGCAGGAGGGTTACTGCTAACCGCACCGTTTGATGCAGCTTGGTTCTCATGCCGGACCTCGACTACGTCATTGTCTTGAGATGGTGAAGCCTGGTTTCCTTCAGTGTTATCTTTCGAGTACTCCGCCTGCTGCAGGGTAAGCTGTGCATCATCGTCATCTTTGCTTTTAGCTGACAGAAGCTGCTTTTCCACATTGGCTGCAGCCGTCTTCTTCTTGCTTGTCACAAGGGCACTGCCAAGGCACGGATCCCCTTCAATAAGTAGGTGTGGAGATGCTGCAATCAACTTCTGCACCTGCTTGCAAGCCCATACATAACATGGCTATATCAGCATCCCAACACAAAATATATCAATAAGCTAACCACCCGCTTGTGGTTACTATATATTTGGTGGCGCAGACTCACTTTGATCAGTCGATGCAGCTCGAACACTTGGACAGCAAAAACCCGCTGCTGACTGCATCGAGTTCAAAGAAAAGTGATTACTAAACAAGAAAGGAAGTTATAGTGATTAAGAGAGATACTCCCTCCTTCCAGAATATAAGGTGCATCAGTTTTCGTGCAAGTCTAACTTATGTACGTTTGACCAAGATTATAGAATAAAATACCAACATGTACAATACAAAAATACTTTTCGTCATGGATCTAATGATACAAATTTGTTATTGTATATATTGATACTTTTTTCTAAAAACTTGGTCAAACATGCACATGTTAGACTTTTGAAAAAACTAATACACCTTATATTTTGGAACGGATGGGAGTACTACATTTAAGCATCAGTCTGTCAAAAAGGAAAAGAGATGTTCATAGAATGCACATGACAAATGTGCATGTGCGTTTGTGTTTGCACGTGCACAGTAGGGTGATTTGAGATGATACAGCATGTAGAAATGGGAAGATCTAATCCGCTCGACTGCCTGGCTCATTTGCTGGGCACCAAGCTTATGTGCACACAGACCTTTCAAAAACACGAAGACAGAAAGGACAAGACCTAAGTGGTGAATACTTACTTGACAATAGCTCTTCTTGCTTTCCAGAAATGCTTTGGACCAATAGCACCGACAACATCATCTGGAGAGATCTCCAGATCTGGCAGAGATTCCACGGAGGAATCCGAGGAATCATCCCTCTGCACATCGTGATGTCCGGTTGATCTTTTTCTCTTTTCACCAGTCTCTCTTAGGCCTTTCTCCGACAGATTAGAAGCGCCGTTGCATGCGACGTCAGTAGAGTATGGCCCATTTCCAGCCTTTGCAGCATTCTGAGACTCAGCAGCATTCTCATTCCTTGTTCTAGCCTGATGCCCCTCGTTTCGGGAATGTTGCTTATCAGAAACATTTATACTGCTCGTCTCTTTTACCCTACTATACGAAGAACCTTTGTCATCTCTTTTACCCATTGTCTTCTCTGCAGAAAATTGGAACGATGAAGTCCTCTCTTCAGTTTCCAAAAAGTTTGTCGTTGTGTTTGCTGGTGCTTTGTCCCTGATAATACTTGGAGAGTCCCTTGATCTCGTGTCCGACGCGTTCCTTCCTTCCAGGTACCTCTTGTCGGTGTTGGGAAATTTTGCAGTTGGTTTGGACACCGTAGGCCCACTCTTATACGGACTTGTAGCTGGGAAGGGTGTGGCATTCTCTTGGATCCTCACTTCCTCATGGTTGGAACGAGGGCGCGCTCCAGAGCAGAAGACAGAAGGAACCGTAAAATCATCATCGTTAGTCAACTTCTTCCCAGAAGAATTCTTCATGCTATTGTTGTTGTTGTCTCTACGCTGTGAACTACTACACTCAGCAGTCGATCCTGCAGCATAGGCGTCCTTGCTCTTAAGCTGGGTGGAAAGCCTCCCAGATATAGCCTGGCCATCCCGCCCACTCGAGTTGGTCTTGATGTGTTCGGGCAAACGCACAGGTTCATTTGAAGGCACGCAAAATGATGGAAAGAGAGGTCTGTCGATCCCACCAATCTACAAGAAAAAAGGTACAAGTTAGTAATAAAGACATTGCCCAGTCGTGTCTCACTAAAAAACTCATCCGTGCAACAAGCAACTTGAATTATTCGTGGACATTCTTAAATAATTTAGAACAAACTCAGATAAGTTTGTGTGTCAAACAATAATACGTAGGCTCCATCTCATCATCTTTGTTGTGTGCAACTGCAAACAGAAGTGACAGACAATCTTCCAATTCCACATCCCTGATGCCACTCGCGGGAATCATCAACGCTGTGCCCGGATGCGCCCCATAATCGTCACTGCACTAGCGTTCAGAAAAGAAAACCGCCAAACTCCGGAAAGCGATAATCAACGGAAGATATCTAACAGATAAAGAAGCAGTGACCATTTCCGGTCACCTCAGTCAGATACCCGACAAGCAGTCGTCGAGAGCCAAGCATACGTAGTACATAAGCATCTCATGGCACTCGTAATCATACAAAACGGGCGTTTCATCACCATGCGTGTGTCGCTAAGTTTGCATACATGAAAAGAGCATCAATAGAGCGGCAAGGCGAGTCAACAAGCCAAGCCAATAGAGGCATCCTAGTCTAACACTGAGCACAGCAGTAATCGCCGGCGGCCATGGCAGGTGGAATCTAGGTTTCCAATCCAATCCAATCCAATCAGCGGACAGGATAAAAATACATACATACATACATACAGGCAAAAAAGAAAGAAAAAGGAGAAGATGGGTGAGAGGGAAACCTGTCCGGCGGAGGCGGAGGAGACGGCGGCGTAGCTGGCGGCGGGGCGGTGGGCGGCGGCTGGGGCGGTGTTGGCGGCGTTGGCGGCGAAGCGCTGGGAGGGGACGCTGAACTGCTCGTAGAGGGCCATCTTGTTGCGGGGCGGCGCGCGCGGGCCGCCGCCCTTGAGCGTGGTGTCGTTGACGTGGAGCCTGGGGAAGAGCGGGCCCATGACCTTGTCCTCCCCGCCGTCCTTGCCGCCGGCCCTCCTCATCGCCGCCAGCCAGCTAGGCCGCCATCATGCGCGCTCACTCGGCCGGGGGAGGGAGGGAGAGGGGACGGAGAGGAGATCTCCGAATCAAGAAGAGGAGGAGCGGAAAAGGGCGGATTTTTCGGGGTCTCCGGACCGGGCCGCGGAGCACGGGGGCAGCGGGATCGGGCGGCGAGCGGGATTCGGATCCCGATCGGTTGGGGAGAAATATCTGCCGGCCGCGGCCCGGGGACGGAGGAGGAGGAGGGGAAAAGCGGAGGAGGAGGAAGAAAGGGAGAGGTGGTCTCTGCTCTGCTCTGCTCTGGTGAGGTCCGTCTGGTGGAGGAGACGCCCACGCCCACCACAAACAAGAGTGTGTGTGTGCTGGGTTGGGGTTGGGGTTGGGAATGGGGATGACATGGGATCCTCATCCACAGACAACACAACACCACTGCAAATGAAAAACAAAACAAACATACTACTACTCCCACATAGTACAAATTTCAACTAGAACCCATGATCCAATCCCCAAAACGAAAATGTAACAAAAAAAAACTTCAAGGAAAACCCTTCTCTCCCCGGCCGTCGTCCACCCTGGCTTGAGCGTCAGGGCATCGCCTTTCTTTTTCGCGCTCAAGATTCATTCATCATTTGTGCATGTTCTTTTCCCCACACCTGTGTCGCCATACATGTCTAGACATGCTTCATATCTCAACAAACGGCGATATTGAAACATACATCAACACTCGATTTTGGTTGTATCTCCGGCGGGGGCAAATACCAAGCGCGCCACAAAAGGTCATCGAATTTGTCATCACATCCAGCTTTATCCAATACGACCCCTTTGTATGGGTAAACACACACATGCATCCATCCTGTATCTTGTGTAAAGCTCTTCCAAAAATAAGAAAACGTGTTCAAAAGTTGGTGGGTGCAGCTAGGCTCTTGTGAAATTTCACCAATGAGGAAGGGCTATAGTTGAGGGAACGGTTTCATGTACTATTCACTTGCTATGTGTGTGTGTGTATGTGTTTTTTTGCTAGGCATGGGCAGTTACTATATCCTTTTTATGCATGTGAACCCATGTCTATATTTTCCTTTTTAATTTTTCCATGCATTTAAAATTTCGTATGCAATGAAAAAGAGCCGGGGTTGTCTTTCGACACCGATGCGGGGTAGGCATTCCCATGTCCGCATAGCTCGTCTTACCTGGTGCTTCTCTCCCGGTCTCTCCACAATCATTCAACATTGCTAGGTCGCTTTGACGGCGCTTTAGACCTAGTATATATATTTTTTTATTTTGAACACAGGGAGTGCCCGGATGAACACAAATGTATCATTTATTATCAAGTTGTGGTACATAGCATCTAACCACATGAGTACATGACTCAGACTAAAAAACTAAAAAAAATTGCCCCTGATTTATGCTAAGAGGCCACCAATTGGCGAAGAAATTGCAATTGTGTCTGAAACAACAACAGACAGAACGAAGCATGCCAACGTCGGGGATGAATAATTTGTCTAACGAGCACTCCACAACTACAAGCCATGGACTTCGCACAAAAGTTGCATTGTCTCCCATGGGGCATCGCGGTCGAGGGGGGGGATGAAAAAAGGTCGTCTTTCAACCATAGGATTTGACGGATCGCCGGAGAGAGTCGGCTTTCAACCACCACTACGGTTGCCATGGCCTCTCCAAGTCCATCATTGATCAGACTTGGCCAGACGGGCCAGCCCGGCCTGGCATGACCTGACTTAGCCTAAACGAGCCAGGCATGACACAGCCTGGCTTAGCCTAAACGAGACAGACACGACACAGCCCACCCAGGCATGCCTAATACGCATGCGATGCTAGGCCGACATTCATGTCATGCTCCCTGGCCCATACACGGCACAACAAGGAAACGGGTCGACCCACCGGTACGTTTAGCCCACCAGGCCACATGATTTTGGGTTTGTTCTGGGCCTATCTAGGCTGTTTGGGGGCTAATATATAAAAAAAACTATTCGTGCCATGTCGGCCCTCGTGCCCAGTCTTGCGACCCAGGCACAACCCTAGACGGGCCACATGCTGGCATGGCCCGATTATAAATGTGTCGGGCTAGGCCCACCATGGGTCGGGCATGTGGGTTATCGGGCCAGCATGGTAAGACCGACCCATTTGGCCACCTTTGTTGTTGCCCGTTGATTGAACGCACTATCCCCATCTGCTTCTTCTTCACTGCTTCTCTGTACAACTTGCAACACATGAAGAAGCTAAAGCACATCTTTGAGATCAGGGACGACTTCACCCTCGCCGGAAGCTCTGACCCGGCGAGGTAAGGCACCGACGAAGAAAGTCACATCAGCCGCCTCCCCCACCATTGTCCCTTCTACCACCAGGACCGCAGGGAGGAAATTTGGGGGGGGGGGTCTTCACGACGGGTTGGGGAATCAAGGGCACCCTCAATGGGGAAAAGGAGGAAGTGGGAGGAAACAAGATAATATAATGTGCAAGCCCTCTCCTGACCTAGTATAAATAGCCAATACTCAATTATGGTCGAGTATATAACCTGGCTTTCCATAGTAAACCAAACGATATGGATCTAGTCCTTTTTTCCTTAAAAATGAACAAGGTGCCTCCGCTCCTTATATTGTTGCTTGCCCATTTTTGTCTAAGAAACATGATACAACCTGAAACCGGGGGACACATGTTGCAGTTTTGTGTTTTTGGTGAAGTTTTGTTGCTTAAGTAGTCCACGATTGTTACGAGGGATAGGGCGGAAGGAACGTGATTCTCCCATACATACTCTTATGTTGGAGGATATACTTGACAAGTACATTGAAGTGTCCAACAATTGCTATGCTTTAGAAGCCAAAGATGGTGTGGCATTGTCGTCAGTGTTGGTAGAGATTACTGAATAAATCTTGCATTGTTCGAGGTGGAATTTGACTGGAATTCCATGCTATCATCCAGTTGCATGTATGAGGGGAGGAGACTAAATCATGTAGATTCTGCACATTCTTTATACTCAGTGGAGAGTTATAAAAAGGCTTATGCTCACATGATCATGCCATGTAGAGACATGTCAGAGTGGGATAAGATTGCAAACTTCCCTAATGTCAATCCTCCAAAAACGAGAAGTAAGTTGGGAGAAAAAATAAAAACTTCAAAAAGCAATCTAAAGAGAAATCTAGCAGGAGGGAGGGTTGAAGTCGTCAAAGCATGGTGTAATCATTCATTGTAGCCACTGTGGCCACCCAAGGCACAACAAAGGGGGTTGCGAGTCCTACAAGGCAGGTAAAACACCTAAGAAGCAAGCTAGGGAGAGATTCAGAGCAGTTGGAGTTGAGTGAGATGCGGAAAAGGTAGAGCCTTTCATAACAGATACAATTGTATGTATTCTATATATAGAATAGAGATTTTCACAGTGAGAATCTTTAAGTATATTTATAGATTTCTACGGGGGTCAATCCGATGAAGGAAGATAAGTGCCTGGACATATGCACCACAAACTCTATACTCGGGGAAGTAAAATGTTTTCACTCTTACTAAGAGAAAAAGAGATATTTTAACAATCACTAAGCGCGATGAGGTAATTGTTGACTCAACTAGGGTCATATTTACTATCCCTATGGGTACTCAAGTAATATCGAGGATGCTTTATTACATCCTGGTTTAACTCGTACCCTACTAAACTACAGAGGTATCCGTCAAAATAGTTTCCATAGAGAAACTTATGATGACAACAAAGAGAAATTTTTCTCTTCACTATATACGGATATGCCAAACACATATTCTTATCATTCGGATTGCACTATATACTACAAAACATGTAGCACATGTTGCGTACAAGACAGTTTTCTAGAATGTCTTTTGCATGACAAACTTGGCATACTCGTCTTGGTCATCCTGACATTGGGTTGAAACAAAAACTATCAGCAATTCCATTGTTTATGATTAAAATGATGCTAGATTCTAACAATATTTGGATTTCATGTGTATGTGACACAGGGAAGCTGATTTTTAAGGCTCGCGCACCTTAAAGTCTACACTGAACCACTCAGACTCCTTGAGCACATCAAGTCGAGGTGAATGGCTCTTCCCAATCATTTACTAGACTATTTAGGTATTCGTGGTTTAAAATACACATCTATACGATGGTATCAAGTGTGATTTATCCACATGAAACAAGTGGCTCATTATCCTGACATAAATTTCAATCAAAATCGAATGGATGGTATTGCAGAATTCTCCTTGCGTGCCTTCATTATGGCCCTAGGATTGAAGTTTATCACTTTGTCCTAATGTCTAGACAGAAAATGGTTTTGTGGAATAATTTATCCAAAGAATTAAACTTATTGCATTATCTTTACTTTGGAATTGCAACTTACCAACTTTATGTTGGAGTCATGAAGTTTTACACGCTGATGACCAAACTGCATAATATTATTCCCCTATATCTTTGATACGTGAACATCTACCAAATATTTCCCATCTGCGGCAATTCGGTTACAACCTGATATCACCACCCCGGCATACATCATTGGCCCCTCAGCATATATTAGGGATCTATGTGAGGGATAACTGTATTACCGTCAATACCTCAAGCCCCTTACATGGGAAGTTATTCAAGGCTAGTATGATGATTCAATGAGGAACATTTTCCATGCATTAGGGGGAGATTTAAAGCACCATAAAGAATGCTAGGAAATTAGTGCAACGTTTGACATATTTCTGCCTCAAATACATGTACTCAAAGATCTGAACCATGCGTTCAGAAGTTTTGCAACACATTGCAAATAACCTGTCAGATTCATTTACTGACTATAACGGTGTCACACAATCCTAGAATCCTGCAAAAGAATGCCTGAAAGAGTGAAGGTACCAACAAAATCCACTCCACTCCCCGTTCGAAGCAACAGGGGGAGATGTATGGCAAAAGTACATCAGGATTCAGCTTCTGACAAGCAAGGATATCGAGGCCTCTGAATTAGTAAATGCAAGTCAACTTCACGTTGACAGACACCTAATGGGTAGTATACACCCAGTGGATGGGAGACCTCCACCAACTTAGGTCATACACTACAAGAAATATGTCAACTTGTGACCACCACTATTGGTCACTGAAAGGTCACAAATTTCCATTTGCGACCTTTTTGTGACCAAAAACAGAAGGTCAAAAGCTGGCCGTCATAAACTGACCATAGCGACCTTCTCTGTGAGAAGGTCGTGGACGTTTACGACCAAAATATTCCTACTGTGGCGTTTTGGTCACTAGCAACCTCCCCATGCCACGTAGGCATCCAGCGTGGCAAGCTGATGTGGCACAAGATTCAGCCCAGTCCAATTCAATTTTCTACATGGGCCTAGCCCAACAATTCGGCCTTTTTACTATATATTTTCTCTATTAATTTTCTCTAGCTACATGGGCCTGGCCCATTTTATTTTCTAGGACGTGGCCTTCTATAATTCATTTCTTTTTTAGGCCTCAGCCCTTTTACAATCCAATTTATTTTGGGCCTCCACAACATACATTTAGATGCTTGACATCACAAGGGCAGCTATTCCAGCTTGACATATCAGCATGTACGCATGTATCCAAACCATTTTATTTCTTTCAACAACCACAGCCACAGAGTAGATAGTAGATACATTCAACAGACTGAATTAACATAGAAATGAAGCAACAAAGGGCAGCCCGAGTAGAGGTACTACATGGTACTACAACTACATGGGACTACAACTACCATTTCTATTTCTACCAGCAGCAGTAGGGACTACCAAGGAGCTAAACGAACAGCGACCGAGCTAAACTAACAGCGATCATCCATCATCAATCAGTGACAGTAGCAATGACTGGCAGCGGCGACGTTCGAGAGAGCCCCTCCCCTGCTGCTGCTTGGTATCCCTGCTACTGCTTGGTGTGCTGCATCACTAGTCACCCTGCACATAGCAAGAATTTTAGCTTTACATAAGGTTTACAAGAACAAGACCCTAATACATGAGATTGACATTCACAAGCTATTTGCATTTATATTTAGAACTGTGTCACACCATTTACATTACTAGTTATGTATTGACATACTTATCTAAAAGAACATATATAGAAACATATGGATTTTATTTCTGAATACCATTACAGAAGTACTAAAAAACAAGAGCTCATTACACAAGAATCCAGGAAGAACCCATCAATTCTGCGCCGGAGCGAGAGATGTGCAGGTAGATCAAATAGTATATTCGAGCAAGAAGGATGTACTACCTGAAATGGGAAACTAGGAGGCCGATCTGACGAGTCCCACCCAAACTATGGAAGGAGCAATAACAGCAGCTGCAGAAGGACTCGACGGCCCAGACGCCGTCGTGGAACTAGTATGTGACGACAATGTGGTAGCGGTGGAAGCCGCCGTCGAGGCCGACGGCGCCTGCGGTGTCCTCATCGTCCTCGAAGGCGATGACGATGGATGTGTCGGCGTCAAAGCAGGTGCGCTGCAGGCCACATCATCATATTTGAGCATTAATATTTCTGTATTACTACACAGCAACTACAGCACTAGGAGTACACAGCAACTACTAGCAGAACTAGAAGAAATAACCAAATTGAGTGTACACCAATATCATCAGGAACATGAGTATAACAATCATCTTGCTTTACTGGGATACAGTGACATAATAGAATTACTAGGATACAGTAACACATACACATTGTTAATTTAACACGTTCAGAAATAGTCTAGTGTGTATATTGTACTCTGCAAGGCTTGATTTAACACACTGAGGAACATTATTGATTTAACACATGTCCCAAAAATGAACCACTCCTGCAAATCTCAGAAGAGCATAAGCACACACTACATCTACTCCCCAAAGAATCACTTGCCAAACTCAGAAGAGCATAAGCAAAAGACTAGTGCATATTACCCAAAACAATTTCTTCAGTACTCAGGCATCACAAGGAAAAAGAGCAGTGCATCACTAGTGACTAAGTACAAACTAGTTGGATCTAGATGATTTCCCTAGTGCCTAATTATTTTCTGCAATGATATCAAACCAAAGCAAATCAGACACATCAAATTAAGGAGAAAGTGATACAGCTAAAGAAAAAAGATGGAAGGAGGCAAGATAGAGAAGCAGCAGCCAACCTCATACTGCTCAATCCACAGGCTGGTCCCAGTGGCCTGCTGGTAGCGGTCGAAGATCCCCTTGATGCTGCAAGTAGCACATGAAGAAGAAGAACAAAACAAAGCTGCCTTAGAGAGGTAATCAAGCAAGCAAGCAGCTAGGTGGTGATGTTGGCCAAGCAGCAAGAGATAATCAAGATAACCTTACTTTGCATCATAAACACACGCAGTAGCATTCACACAACAGTAGAAATTTATGTTATGAATGAGTGCTGTAATGCAGGGGCATAATTTTTGTACTAGTTAAAACTGAACATGGTTTGTACTTCTCCTGGTGAGCAACCTTTGCTGTACACATATCATTAGATCACTACTTAATGGGAACAAACTTTTCACCCTCCACTTACATTAGATACACCATTGTCTGTAGCACAACGAAAACAAAAGTCACATACTGCATGCTACTCTGTATTTAGTAAGATCAAAATCACCCGACGATGTTTTAGCATATTCAAGTTGTCTTAAATTTGTTTCCCGTGCTGATGTTGCTGCTTATTATTATTATCTTCATTGCTGAGAAACTGTACGCACAAGATTATATATGATGTTTCGCTCTAAGGACTGAGAACTTGTTCATACATGTAGCAGCAGTACACACACAGAGTGGTTAATATTTTCTATTTCACAAGCGTGGTTACTGATTCGGACTCCAGTGAATACAATCAACAAGTACAAAAGAAATCACGCACTGTTATGACTGACGAGACATCCTTCTCTAGGTTCAGATTCAGAACAATTGGACAAACAACTCAAGTGTAACACAAATTTCGGTAGTGAAGTCATGGAATTGAACTAAGAACTAGCAGCAAGGGAACAAAGATTTGCACCTCATCATCTGCCACCTCCTTCTCATCGTCCGGCCCTTCGTCCTAGAAAATGGCAGAGCATTACCAAACCAATCCATCCAAGAATTAAACTAATTATAGGAACCTACGACCGCGGCCGATGCTACAGCCAGCCAAGAGCACATGTCCACCGCGAACTGTGCACAAGAGGGAGGGAGGGAGCGGGCACTGACCTGGAGCGCTCCGGGGTGGCGGATCCGGCCCCATTCCCGTCGGTGAAGTCGGATCTCCCGGCGGCGGCCTCAGCAGCCTCCCCCAGCAGCTCCCCCGTGGTGTAGGGGCGCCAGCCGTCAGCGTTCGTCCCCGCACCCTTGGACGGCTCCGATCTCGACGGGACCTCCTCCACAGCCGCTACTTCCTCCTCTGCCGCTGGTGCGGCAGCGGGCGACGCCCGCTCCGGCTCCGGCTGGTCCGGGTCCCCGGCGCCGTTGGGGAGCTCCGGGTCGGCGGGCTTGGGCTGCGTGGACTCCTCCATGTAGAGCGGATCCCCTGCTCGGAAAACCAGCGCCGGCAAACATCAACGACCAACGAGGAGGAGGATTGCAGCCGCGCTGGCCAGATCCGGAAGGCTGCGTACCTGCAGAGGGGGCCTGCGGCGGCGCCACGGCGGCGGGCGGCATCTGCTGCTGCTGCTGGCCGGCGGCATGGCCGGAGGAACCCTAGCCGCTGCCATGGGGATGGAGCACCAGGTCCAAGCCCTTGTAGATTTGGGAGCCGCCGCCGCCGCCTGACCTACTCGCGTGCACGATCTCTCTCTTCTCTTCCAGTGAGGTGAGGTGAGGGGAGGGAGGGGGGAGAGGGGGAGCGCCGGTGGCGAGGACGGAGGGAGATGCGGCAGCCAGGATCTGGTGCCGGAGGTGGCGGCCGCAAGGGAGGAGTGCAGCGCTAGGGTTTGCGCGAGCGAGAGAAGGGCCGGGTGGGGTTCGCGCGAGAGAGAAGGGTTGGGTGGGGATTTGCTGCCGTCGGATGGGATGGATCGATGGACGGATGGATGGACTGATTTTTGCCAGGTCATCGATCCAAGCCACCGGTGATTCCACCAATCAGAATTAAGCTTAAATACTTTTTTTGTTTCTCTTATAATTTTCACCCTCTAATTCAGGGTAAGCATTCAACATATTAACCACTTATAGTTTGCTAAAATGAATCAATAGTGTGCACATATGTGTATCTTGGGATGACAAACAATGTTGATTTGAGGAGTTTTCACTTTCATTGCACAAAAGAGTCATTTTCCATTTTTTGAGTGCCCCAAATGACGTTTTTTTTGAAGAAGCTACCAAATAATTATTGCAAAATCGGACCAATTCATTTTTCTAAAATACTAGGACATATTTAATGCACAATTGACAAAATGGTTGGGTGTAAAAAGTTTTGATCCACCTCTCGTGAAAAAGACAAATTCCCGCCGATTCGGTTGGAAGCGGGTCAAATTTGAACTGCAGGTGCCTCATAGTTTGCTATTTATTTTTTCCAAAAATCATTTCTAGGTACATAAGTATCTATTTAATCAGAGAAACACCAAAAGTTTTCCAAGATTCAACCACTAGCTAGGAACGGTCAAGCCCGCCGTTTTGACCGCATTTTGAAACGGGCATAAAAAATTCAAAAAAAATCATAAAATTGGGAAACCTTCGCATTGTGTCATTATATGTGGCCAAGTTCCCAAGAAAAATAACAAACTTGTAATACGGCAATTATTTTAAAAAAGTGTTCTCAGAAATGAGCTATCATCTCTGAAGATTCATGGCTTTCAAGCCAAATGATCAATCTTATGGCCACATTCATGGCATAGTTTGTTCATATGATCTTATATTGTGCACAAGGGTGCATATTGGAATGACAAACAATGTTGCCTAAGGAAGTTTTCATTTTCTTTCGACGAAAAAACCATTTTTCATTTTCCGAGTGCTTGAAATGAGTTTTTTTTGTGAAGGAACTACCAAATAATTATTGCAAAATTGGACCAAATCAATTTTCTAAAATACTAGGACATATTTAATGCACAATTGACAAAATATTTGGGTGTAAAAAGTTTTGATCCACCTCTCGTGAAAAAGACAAATTCCCGCCGATTCAGTTGGAAGCGGGTCAAATTTGAACTGCAGGTGCCTCATAGTTTGCTATTTATTTTTTCCAAAAATCATTTCTAGGTACATAAGTATCTATTTAATCAGAGAAACACCAAAAGTTTTCCAAGATTCAACCACTAGCTAGGAACGGTCAAGCCCGCCGTTTTGACCGCATTTTGAAACGGGCATAAAAAATTAAAAAATATCAAAAAATTGGGAAACCTTCGCATTGTGTCATTATATGTGGCCAAGTTCCCAAGAAAAATAACAAACTTGTAATACTACAATTATTTTAAAAAAGTGTTCTCAGAAATGAGCTATCATCTCTGAAGATTCATGGCTTTCAAGCCAAATGATTAATATTATGGCCACATTCGTGGCATAGTTTGTTCAAATGATCTCATATTGTGCACAAGGGTGCATATTGGAATGGCAAACAATGTTGCCTAAGGAAGTTTTCATTTTCTTTGGACGAAAAAACCATTTTTCATTTTCCGAGTGCCCGAAAGGAGGTTTTTTTGTGAAGGAACTACCAACTAATTGTTGCAAAATTGGACCAAATCGATTTTCTAAAATACTAGGACATATTTAATGCACAATTGACAAAATGGTTGGGTGTCAAAAGTTTTGATCCACCTCTGGTGAAAAAGACAAATTTCCGCCGATTCAGTTGGAAGCGGGTCAAATTTGAACTGCAGCTGCCTTATAGTTTGCTATTTATTTTTTCCAAAAATAATTTCTAGGTACATAAGTACCTATTTAATCATAAATACATGGTACGATGGCGAGGCATCAAGGTTTGGACGGTGGCCGAGGACCCCAACTCTAGAGCGCGTAAGCTCGCATGCCCGCCGCGTGGTCACCGCGTGACCGTAGCGTTGCCATGTGTTCTGGGCGGCCTAGGCATGTCTAGTGGGTTGGGCACTCCCCATGTAGGTGCTAGGAAGAAAATCACAACATAACATTCTCACGAGGAGACCGATCGATGCTCAAACATGAATTAGCAGCCAAGTGTTTGATTAGTGGTACGGGAAATGTACATGGCTAATGGGCGTGAGTTTTGGCTGAGGATGATCAGTTACTAAGAAGACCGTCTTCACAAATTTGCAGCTCAAAAGGAGGAGCCTAGGTGGTACTTGCTTTGCAACCTACCACACTGGACATAAATACAAATGTTGAAGCTCGGCTCGAAATAATGAATGGATTGAGCTGCGATTTGGTGGAGGATGGTTATTTGGGCATAGGAAAGCACTGTAGAAAATGAATACTATTTAGACATGCCAAAGTGGTACTTCCTTCACAAACTGCTGCTCTGAACAGAATAGGAAAATGAATATTGTTGAGTTATTTTTGAACTAGGCAAGGAAGGTTTTTGACATATTTGATGAAGATATGATCCAAACAATTTATGAGATTTTTTTGGGAATTTTGGGAATGACAGAAATATATGTTGCTTCATAACCTAGGGCAAAAACTGCCACATGGACATGACACATAGGCAAAACTGATGAGGTGGCGCCTAGTCATCACAACCAACCACAATCTACAAGTATATGACCATCTATTTTGGTCGTTAACAACTAGAAATAAGGCAGCGGCCAGCCCTGTTTGCTTTGTGACCATTTGGTGTAAGGAAATTACGACCTTTTTGACCAAAATGTTCGCAATGGTTTAGGGTTTGGAGCCCCCCGAACAGCTTTTGACCAATTGGTCTGAAATGGTCATAAATTTATGACCAATTCTTCGAGGGTCACTGACAGAAGGTCATAAGTTGACATATTTCTTGTAGTGATAGTGCACACAATGACCAGGACATCGGAATACCCGACTCAACCGCATTGGGAAATCGCGGGCAGTCACCATGGGTAACGATATTTCCATCAACTATACATATATAGATTCTGGAGAAACATATAATCGGAAGTCTACAATTGTCGATATACATTTCTCAACTAGATTGTGAACCTCTCAAATGATTCATATCCAAAGACCATGGTCATGGCAAAGTGTGAACAACACTCGGACTGAACTCAAGCAAAGGGTATAATCTAGGTAGAAATAATCTTGCTCGATATAGGGAAGGTATTCACATAAGCAATACCTAGAAATTTTTCCTTCTAGAAACAGAATTGAGAACAACGAGGTGGTGAAACATAGAGCAAGTATTATAGCACAAGGGTTCACACATATACCCAACAACTCTCTAGAGGTGGAATCTCAACTTATATCATTGGCGATACAAAATCATCTATCTATGCAGTTGGTAAATGTAGTGATTACATATTCATGTGGATCACTAGATTCAAACATAGATGGTTCCCGATGGAATCTCACTTCTAAATCGAAATGCAAAACGCAACATACATTGTGTAAAAAATCAGTAAGTCACCATACGACTTATTGTTGTCGGTACATTTTGGTACAACCGACGTAATGAGTTCCTTATGTACAAGGATTACTCCTACAACGATGATTATCTATGCATGTCTGCCATACAGAGGGATTACTCCTGCAATCACGAAACACACAATCATTTTAATGACGGATTTTGAGATGAAGGATTGGGTAAAACCTCGAGCACCTTCACTCATACATTGTGGGGCACTATGTTGTCTATATCCAGATTGTATTGGAGAAATTGATTATGGACAAGCCTTATCCATCCATAATTCCCATGTTGTTCGTTCTCTAGATGTAGAGAAAGATTCATTCGGACCATGAGGAGATGGAAATAATGATGTTGGGACCTAGATTTCCATATCCTAGTGCCATTGGACCCACTAAATATAATTGGTTGGCACACAAGAATATCTTTTGATATCTCCAAGGCATCAAACATCTTGTACCATTGGATACATCGATCAGATCCCTACTATGTCAGATCATGGACAAGCTTTGTGTTCATGCTATGTGTGGTAGCCATCCCATAAAAGTCTTCCAAATAAACCTCGTGGCTACATCCACCAAACATTATCTCAAAGATAATGTTGCTTGTGTTACCCGGATGCAAACATGTTAAATACTAAAGCAATATTGCTATATTGCGTATCTTGCAAGTCAAATCATTCGTTTGATTTGTTCCCCATGTCTCTACAAACTTCTACATTCTAGAAATATGTTCATAGAATTGGTATATGACGGCTTCAAAATTTGCAAGAATCAGGGGAAGTATCTTTCTGAATTTTTCATGTTCAATGCATCATATTATACTCGTTTTCCCTTCATGAGTTTACTATACAAGTTCTCATAAAGGTTTTTAATGAGATAATATCAACATGAAATCATATGTCATACTTTCTGTTTTCCCCACCGGGGTTTTTGGAAAGTGTATACGACATATTTATTGTTCTCTAAACTCTATAGGTTTTCTCGTATTGAGTTAAAAGAGACAATAACCATTATATGTTGTGTCATTTTTCTCCTTATTTCCCACTAGGTTGGCAGGAGTTTTAGCAACATATCAAACACTTTGCTACTCACATTTTCCCACAGGGTTTTGAAGGAGTCTTTAATGAAGATGATGATATTACACTAAACAAGCACAAATTAGGGAGAGTGTTAGGATTTAATTAATCATGTTAATCCATGCTTAAGGAATAGATGGTGGTTGCCATATGGAAACCGACGTCGGTTCTCGGTGCCCTCTCGAACAGGTACCTTTTAACTTGGTGCCCTTTATAACTCTATATATTAATGCACACTCCCCTCAGGCAACTAATAAATCAGGAGGATGGACAAGACCTCCTATGGGTTTTGTTAAGCTTAATGTTGATGCCTCTTATGACCATGATTTACTTAGGGGCACAGCTGGAGCTGTTCTCGGATGATAATGGAAGATTCATTGTTGGTGGAAACTGGAGGATTGAGTGGTGTGCTGATGTATTAACAACAGAAGTTTTGGCTCTTAGATTCGGCCTATTCCTTGCACAAAAGGCGGGGTGCAATCGTCTTGTCGTTAATTCTGACAATACAGAGGTGATTGAAATAATGGAAAATGGAGGACATTCGGTGGGAGCGGCGGCGGCAGTGTTCGATGATTGCTATTTAATAGCTTGTGATTTTCCGCTTGTTAGATTTGAACATTGTAATAGGGAAACAAATAAGGTGGCTCATGAAATTGCTAGGCTAGCGAAATTTTCAGTTACTACTGACTGGTTTGAGGAGCCTTTGAGGGACATTGTACATTTACTTATTGACGATGTAACAATTATTTCTAATAAATAAAGTACATGTTTATTTCAAAAAAAAACTCTATATATAGATGTATTCATCATCAATAAAGATCACCAGATTCACTTTTACATCGTTGTTGATTTCTTTCTCGCTGAGTTCAAACAATCATCAATACTAATTATGTCAACATGTGTGCTTCCACATCATCAAAATTATTGTAGCACTTAGATTTACTAGTTTTGGTCCAGTAGCATCCGTCCGATGTACGCATGGAAATTCTCTATCATGCAACATAGATTAGTGCATTGTAAGTAAGTTTTCATAGTGCATTTGATGTGACATGCACAACTTTTCAGGTTAAGTTTTTTTTTTCGTATGTAGAAATTTCTCAGATAGTTTAAATTATATTGTCTCAGTTTTCTTCTTCGAATGTATATATAGACGCATTTTATTGTATTTGTTCACTCATTTCAGTCTATATGTAGTTTATATTAAAATATCCAAAACATTTTATAATAATGAACGATAGGAGTACATCATATTTAGAAACTACTCTTTCCGTCTCATAATGTAAGATGTTTTTCTGACCCTACATTAGTGTCTGAATTATGGGACGGACGGAGTATATATTCAATTCCACTACAACACAGAGTATCTTCCAGCATAAAGGAAACATGAGCGTTTCAGAGTATTTAATGTTGACCCGCAGATATGAAACACAATCAAAGTTTCCCAAGGCTCGCATTTGACCACAACGAATTATTCAACGACATCGAAAATACGAATAAGACTCTTTCCGACTATTCCTGGATGCAAAATTTGCACAGTGGGTTCAACATCGTTGTTGAATGTAGAATTTGTCCAACGGGTTCAGTATATACATGGAGAAGAAAGAAAAACCACTCGAACTATTTCTAGACTAAAACGCTCGGGTACTTGACCTAGACCACCGCCGTCACCAAAAAGCTAAGGTTTTCTCCCTCCCGCCGGCGCCGGTGCCGGTCCGTTCCGTCTCCGGTGGCCTTAGGGCCATGGAGGCGGAGTGGATCTCGGCCCTTGCCGGTGGGAGGGCTCCATTTTTAGATCTTTTTTTAAGCTTTGTTAGGGTTTGTGTCCTGTTCAGGAAGGCGAGACGGTGGCGGCTCCCTGAAGATGGAATAAAGGTCTCCCTGCCTAGCCCCCGTTCCGGTGATGCGTCTAGCATCATCGATGGGCGTGTGGAGGTGTGTCTCCAGCAGATCCGTCTTTGGTGGATTTGCTCGGATCCGTTCGTCTTCGTTCGTGTATATTCAGGTTGGATCCTTTTAATCTACACTCTTCATCTGCGGCGGCTGTTGTTTTTGGTGCGTTGGTTCTATGGGGCCTCAGCACGACGACTTCCTGACTGGCTACTACAACAAAGTTTGCCCGGCTCTGGCGAGGGAGGGGATGACAACGGTGCGCCTTCGGCTCGCTTCAGTGCTTATAGTCGTCGCTAGGTGGTCTACGGATCTGGATGTAATTTTTTTTATCTTTAGTGTTTGTTTGTACTACCATGATTGAAGATGAATAGATTGGAAGTTTTCTCGTAAAAAAGAAGAAGAAAGAAAAACCAAACGTTTCAATAATTCACACGTGCATGATATATGCAATATATATGTATGAATGAATATATTATATATAGTTGCATTTCGCATCTAGAAAGTGCCTTTTTGCTATGTCGGCCGATTCGGTTGAGAGGGCCATGACGCGGCCACGTAGCTCCATCTTCTGAATGGAAGAAAGCTCGCGGCCATAGTACTACTTTACTTGAAATTATTCTCTCTTCTTTTATCTTCCGTGCTGTGTATTGGTTTGTTTTGGTTGTGCCGCCTGGCCTATTGGGAGAGTTCGGACATCTGCCATGTTGGACTTCTGACACTGATCCCTTTTGGGACCGACTCTTTCATTTGAATATAATACAACCATAGTTGCTTATATACACATACATATGCTTATTTCATTATCTTACAAAAACATTCACTCATTTTTGTGAACACACGCACGCATGTCCAACCCTTATGAGCACTTCCAAAATACCGAGCCAGCACACACAATATCTTGAGATTGATAAAGTCATCACATGTGTCCCATATTCAACGGGAGCGTCTCCTTCCACTAAACACTCGTCACCAAAAAGTCTTACATAAATCCAAAAAATACGATCACCAGTCCAAGTCTAGGATTTTCCGGACGGCTTTAGAACCCTCCACTTCACACCGCTTGAGAGGAACTTTCGCTCCTCCACCTGCTCCAACTATTTAAAGCCGACCAACCACCCCCAAACCCCACCTCCAAGTCTATTCTTCCACCGTAGAAGCCTCCTAGTTTGCATCGGGTGTCTCTGTCCACCGGCTGTTAGCTCCATGGTCCGCTCCAAGATCACATGGTATAATATGTTGAGCCGAAGCGCCGCACTAAAATTCTGGCGAAAGTACGTGCCATGGATGCCCGACGGCAAAGTTGCATTACGGCGGGCCAACCTCCAAGCTAAGCATGAGGAAACAGAATAGGAGCAAGAGGAGGGCAATCCCCATGACCATGAAGAAATTCATGGAGGAGTGTTAGAAGGGATAGAGAGGGATCGGTGGAATCGTTGTTTATTGCTTAAGTCTCGTGGGCATATATATAGGAGTACAATGATCAACTTAGAGTACAAGACAAGGCAGGAACAAATCATAGTTTATCCTATACTTTCTAATAATCATAATACTCAACATCCCCCGCGGTCACAACGGCAGCGACGCAGACGCTAAGACTAGAGAAGAATCCGAAGGTAAGTCGATGGACATCCCCCCACAATCGTAACGGTCGACACATCGCGGAAGTTGTGGCTGAAGTGGAAATCGACGAGGTTGCTCAAGCAAGGCGGTAGCCCTTTGTGCCATTGTCGAGGTAGCCGAGAGCTTAGGGTAGTCTAGTTGTTGTCGAGGTAGCCGTGCGAAAAATGTCGTGGTCGATGTTGAGTCGGGGTAGTCGGTGCGGAGGAAGTCGTCGTGGAGCCGTGGGCGCAAGGAGGCGCCGAGTTAGTCATGGGTGCAGTGGTGTCGAAGTAGTGGTGCACTGGGAGGAAGACGTTGTTGACGACGCGTCACGCCGGATTTACCAAGCCCGGGGACACATCATGGACGAAGGCACACATCGGTGTTGCCAGCATCGGGCATGCATAAACGAACGAAGACGAAGTTGACGAAGCGCCGCACCAGGCCCGGGGACACGTCATGGATGAAGGCACGCATCGGTGTTGCCAGCGTCGAGCATGCGTAGACGAGGGTGTTGGGGAACGTTGCAGAAAATTAAAATTTTTCCTACGGTTTCATCAAGACCCATCTATGAGTTCATCTAAGCAACGAGTCATGGGAGAGAGATTGCATCTACATACCACTTGTAGATCGCGTTCGGAAGCGTTTGGGGAAACGGTGATGATGGAGTCGTACTCGCCGTGATTCAGATCACCGGAGATCCTAGCGCCGAACGGACGGCACCTCCGCGTTCAACACACGTACGGAGCAGATGACGTCTCCTCCTTCTTGATCCAGCAAGGGGGAAGGAGAGGTTGATGATGATGGCTCCAACAGCAGCACAACGGCGTGGTGGTGGTGGAACAGCAGCACTGGCAGGGCTTCGCCAAGCACGTGACGGAGGAGGAAGAGGTGTAGCAGGGGGAGGGGGCGCCAGGACTTCAGGGTGCGGCTGCCCCTCTCCCCCCTCCCTTTATATAGGCCCCTGGGGGGGGTGCCGGCCCTGGGAGATCCAATCTCTCAAGGGGGCGGCGGCCAGGGGGGTGGAGTGCCCCCAAAGGCATGTGGTGCGCCCCCCCCCCACCCTAGGGTTTCAACCCTAGGCGCAGGGGGTGGGCCTAGGGGGGCGCACCAGCCCACTATGGGCTGGTTCCCCTCCCACTTCATCCCATGGGGCCCTCTGGGATGGGTGGCCCCACCCGGTGGACCCCCGGGACCCTTCCGGTGGTCCCGGTACAATATCGGGTGACCCCGAAACTTTCCCGATGGCCGAAATACCACTTCCTATATATAATTCTTTACCTCCGGACCATTCCGAAACTCCTCGTGACGTCCGGGATCTCATCCGGGACTCCGAACAACATTCGGTATACTGCATACTCATATTCATACAACCCTAGCGTCACCGAACCTTAAGTGTGTAGACCCTACGGGTTCGGGAGACATGCAGACATGACCGAGACGGCTCTCGGGCAATAACCAACAGCGGGATCTGGATACCCATGTTGGCTCCCACACGCTCCTCGATGATCTCATCGGATGAACCACGATGTCGAGGATTCGAACAACCCTGTATACAATTCCCTTTGTCAATCGGTACGTTACAAGCCCGAGACTCGATCGTCGGTATCCCAATACCTCGTTCAGTCTCGTTACCGGCAAGTCACTTTACTCGTACCGTAATGCATGATCTCGTGACCAAACACTTGGTCACTTTGAGCTCATTATGATGATGCATTACCGAGTGGGCCCAGAGATACCTCTCCGTCATACGGAGTGACAAATCCCAGTCTCTATCCGTGTCAATCCAACAGACACTTTCGGAGATACCTGTAGTGCACCTTCATAGTCACCCAGTTACGTTGTGACGTTTGGTACACCCAAAGCACTCTTACGGTATCCGGGAGTTACACGATCTCATGGTCTAAGGAAGGGATACTTGACATTGGAAAAGCTCTAGCAAAACGAACTACACGATCTTGTGCTATGCTTAGAATTGGGTCTTGTCCATCACATCATTCTCCTAATGATGTGATCCCGTTGTCAATGACATCTAATGTCCATAGTCAGGAAACCATAACTATCTGTTAACCAACGAGCTAGTCAACTAGAGGCTTACTAGGGACGTATTGAGGTCTATGTATTCACACGTGTATTACGATTTCCGGATAATACAGTTATAGCATGAATAAAAGACAATTATCATGAACAAAGAAATATAATAATAATCCTTTTATTATTGCCTCTAGGGCATATTTCCAACAGTCTCCCACTTGCACTAGTGTCAATAATCTAGTTACATTGTGATGAATCGAACACCCATAGAGTTCTGGTGTTGATCATGTTTTGCTCGCGAGAGAGGTTTAGTCAACGGATCTGCGACATTCAGATCCGTATGTACTTTGCAAATATCTTTGTCTCCATCTTGAACATTTTCACGGATGGAGTTGAAACGACGCTTGATGTGCCTGGTCTTCTTGTGAAACCTGGGCTCCTTGGCAAGGGCAATAGCTCCAGTATTGTCACAGAAGAGTTTGATCGGCCCCGACGCATTGGGTATGACTCCTAGGTCGGTGATGAACTCCTTCACCCAAATAGCTTCATGCGCTGCCTCCGAGGCTGCCATGTACTCCATTTCACACGTAGATCCCGCCACGACGCTCTGCTTGCAGCTGCACCAGCTTACTGCTCCACCATTCAACATATACACGTATCCGGTTTGTGACTTAGAGTCATCCAGATCTGTGTCGAAGCTAGCGTCGACGTAACCCTTTATGACGAGCTCTTCGTCACCTCCATAAACGAGAAACATGTCCTTTGTCCTTTTCAGGTACTTCAGGATATTCTTGACCGCTGTCCAGTGTTCCTTGCCGGGATTACTTTGGTACCTTCCTACCAAACTTATGACAAGGTTTACATCAGGTCTGGTACACAGCATGGCATACATAATAGATCCTATGGATGAGGCATAGGGGATGACGCTCATCTCTTCTTTATCTTTTGTCGTGGTCGGGCATTGAGCCGAGCTCAATCTCACACCTTGCAGTACCGGCAGAACCCTTTCTTGGACTGATCCATTTTGAACTTCTTCAAAATCTTATCAAGGTATGTGCTTTGTGAAAGACCTATGAGGCGTCTTGATCTATCCCTATAGATCTTGATGCCTAATATGTAAGTAGCTTCTCCAAGGTCCTTCATTGAAAAACACTTATTCAAGTAGGCCTTAATGCTGTCCAAGAATTCTATATCATTTCCCATCAAAAGTATGTCATCTACATACAATATGAGAAATGCTACAGAGCTCCCACTCACTTTCTTGTAAACGCAGGCTTCTCCATAAGTCTGCATAAACCCAAACGCTTTGATCATCTCATCAAAGCGAATGTTCCAACTCCGAGATGCTTGCACCAGCCCATAAATGAATCGCTGGAGCTTGCATACTTTGTTAGCGTTCTTAGGATCGACAAAACCTTCCGGCTGCATCATATACAGTTCTTCCTTAAGATAACCGTTAAGGAATGCCGTTTTGACGTCCATCTGCCATATCTCATAATCATAGTATGCGGCAATTGCTAACATGATTCGGACGGACTTAAGCTTCGCTACGGGAGAGAAAGTCTCATCGTAGTCAATCCCTTGAACTTGTCGATAACCCTTAGCGACAAGTCGAGCTTTATAGATGGTAATATTACCATCCGCGTTCGTCTTCTTCTTAAAGATCCATTTGTTTTCTATCGCTCGCCGATCATCGGGCAAGTCAGTCAAAGTCCATACTTTGTTTTCATACATGGATTCTATCTCGGATTTCATGGCTTCAAGCCTTTTGCTGGAATCTGGGCCCGCCATCGCTTCTTCATAGTTCGAAGGTTCACCGTTGTCTAACAACATGATTTCCAGGACAGGGTTGCCGTACCACTCTGGTGCGGAATGTGTCCTTGTGGACCTACGAAGTTCAGTAGCAACTTGATACGAAGTACCTTGATCATCATCATTATTTTCCTCTTCAGTTGGTGTAGGCATCACAGGAACATTTTCCTGAGCTGCACTACTATCCCGTTCAAGAGGTAGTACTTCATCGAGTTCTACTTTCCTCCCACTTACTTCTTTCGAGAGAAACTCTTTTTCCAGAAAGGATCCGTTCTTGGCAACAAAGATTTTGCCCTCGGATCTTAAGTAGAAGGTATATCCAATGGTTTCCTTCGGGTATCCTATGAAGACGCATTTTTCCGACTTGGGTTCGAGCTTTTCAGGTTGAAATTTCTTGACATAAGCATCGCATCCCCAAACTTTTAGAAACGACAGCTTAGGTTTCTTCCCAAACCATAATTCATACGGTGTCGTCTCAACGGATTTAGACGGTGCCCTATTTAAAGTGAATGTAGCTGTCTCTAGAGCGTATCCCCAAAATGATAGCGGTAAATCGGTAAGAGACATCATAGACCGCACCATATCCAATAGAGTGCGATTACGACGTTCGGACACACCGTTACGCTGAGGTGTTCCAGGTGGCGTGAGTTGTGAAACGATTCCACATTTCCTTAAGTGTGTACTAAATTCGTGACTTAAGTATTCTCCTCCACGATCTGATCATAGGAAATTTATCTTTCAGTCACGTTGATTCTCTACCTCATTCTGAAATTCCTTGAACTTTTCAAAGGTCTCAGACTTGTGTTTCATTAAGTAGACATACCCATATCTACTCAAGTCATCAGTGAGAGTGAGAACATAACGATATCCTCCGCGAGCCTCAACACTCATTGGACCGCACACATCGGTATGTATGATTTCCAACAAGTTGGTTGCTCGCTCCATTGTTCCGGAGAACGGAGTCTTGGTCATCTTGCCCATGAGGCATGGTTCACATGTGTCAAATGATTCATAATCGAGAGACTCCAAAAGTCCATCAGCATGGAGCTTCTTCATGCGCTTGACACCAATGTGACCAAGGCGGTAGTGCCACAAGTATGTGGGACTATCGTTATCAACTTTACATCTTTTGGTATTCACGCTATTGATATGTGTAACATTACGCTCGAGATTCATTAAGAATAAACCATTGACCATAGGGGCATGACCATAAAACATATCTCTCATATAAATAGAACAACCATTATTCTCGAATTTAAATGAGTAGCCATCTCGTATCAAACGAGATCCAAATACAATGTTCATGCTCAAACTTGGCACCAAATAACAATTATTAAGGTTTATAACTAATCCCGTAGGTAAATGTAGAGGTAGAGTGCCGACGGCGATCACATCGACCTTGGAACCATTCCCGACGCGCATCGTCACCTCGTCCTTCGCCAGTCTCCGCTTATTCCGCAGCTCCTGCTGTGAGTTACAAATATGAGCAACGGCACCGGTATCAAATACCCAGGAGTTACTACGAGTACTGGTAAGGTACACATCAATTACATGTATATCAAATATACCTTTAGTGTTGCCGGCCTTCTTATCCGCTAAGTATTTGGGGCAGTTCCGCTTCCAGTGACCCTTCCCCTTGCAATAAAAGCACTCAGTTTCAAGCTTGGGTCCATTCTTTGACTTCTTCCCGGCAACTGGCTTACCGGGCATGGCAACATCTTTGCCGTCCTTCTTGAAGTTCTTCTTACCCTTGCCCTTCTTGAACTTAGTGGTCTTATTGACCATCAACACTTGATGTTCTTTCTTGATTTCAACCTCTGCCGACTTCAGCATTGAAAATACTTCAGGAATGGTCTTCACCATCCCCTGCATATTGTAGTTCATCACAAAGCTCTTGTAGCTTGGTAGGAGCGACTGAAGGATTCTGTCAATGACCGCCTCATCCGGGAGGTTAATGTCCAGCTGGGACACACGGTTGTGCAACCCAGACATTTTGAGTATATGCTCACTGACAGAACCATTTTCCTCCATCTTATAACTATAGAACTTGTCGGAGACTTCATATCTCTCGACCCGGGCATGAGCTTGGAAAACTAGTTTCAGCTCCTCGAACATCTCATATGCTCCGTGTTGCTCAAAACGCTTTTGGAGCCCCGGTTCTAAGCTGTAAAGCATGCCGCACTGAACGAGGGAGTAATCATCAGCACGAGACTGCCAAGCATTCATAATGTCTTGGTTCTCTGGGACGGGAGTGTCACCTAGTGGTCCTTCTAGGACATATTGTTTCCTGGCAGCTATGAGGATGATCCTCAGGTTCCGGACCCAGTCCGTATAGTTGCTGCCATCATCTTTCAGCTTGGTTTTCTCTAGGAACGCGTTGAAGTTCATGTTGACATGAGCGTTGGCCATTTGATCTACAAGACATATTTGCAAAAGTTTTAGACTAAGTTCATGATAATTAAGTTCATCTAATCAAATTATTGAATGAACTCCCACTCAAATTAGACATCCCTCTAGTCATCTAAGTGTTACACGATCCGAGTCGACTAGGCCGTGTCCGATCATCACGTGAGACGGACTAGTCATCGTCGGTGAACATTCTCATGTTGATCTTATCTTCCATACGACTCGTGTTCGACCTTTCGGTCTCCGTGTTCCGAGGCCATGTCTGTACATGCTAGGCTCGTCAAGTTAACCCTAAGTGTTTTGCATGTGTAAAACTGTCTTACACCCGTTGTATGTGAACGTAAGGATCTATCACACCCGATCATCACGTGGTGCTTCGAAACGACGAACTTTAGCAACGGTGCACAGTTAGGGGAGAACACTTCTTGAAATTGTTGTAAGGGATCATCTTATTTACTACCGTCGTTCTAAGTAAACAAGATGCATAATCATAATAAACATCACATGCAATTATATAGTAGTGACATGATATGGCCAATATCATATAGCTCCATTGATCTCCATCTTCGGGGCTCCATGATCATCTTGTCACCGGCATGACACCATGATCTCCATCATTGTGTCTTCATGAAGTTGTCACGCCAACGACTACTTCTACTTCTATGGCTAACGCGTTTAGCAATAAAGTAAAGTAATTTACATGGCGTTCTTCAATGACACGCAGGTCATACAAAAATAAAGACAACTCCTATGGCTCCTGCCGGTTGTCATACTCATCGACATGCAAGTCGTGATTCCTATTACAAGAACATGATATCATACATCACAATATATCATTCATCATTCATCACAACTTCTGGCCATATCACATCACATGACAATTGCTGCAAAAACAAGTTAGACGTCCTCTAATTGTTGTTGCATCTTTTACGTGGCTGCAATTGGGTTCTAGCAAGAACGTTTTCTTACCTACGAATAACCACAACGTGATTTTGTCAACTTCTATTTACCCTTCATAAGGACCCTTTTCATCGAATCCGCTCCAACTAAAGTGGGAGAGACAGACACCCGCCAGCCACCTTATGCAACTAGTGCATGTCAGTCGGTGGAACCGGTCTCACGTAAGCGTACGTGTAAGGTTGGTCCGGGCCGCTTCATCCCACAATACCGCTGAAGCAAGATAAGACTAGTAGCGACAAGCAAGTTGACAAGATCTACGCCCACAACCAAATTGTGTTCTACTCGTGCAATAGAGAACTACACATAGACCTAGCTCATGATGCCACTGTTGGGGAACGTTGCAGAAAATTAAAAAATTTCCTACGGTTTCACCAAGATCCATCTACGAGTTCATCTAAGCAACGAGTCATGGGAGAGAGATTGCATCTACATACCACTTGTAGATCGCGTTCGGAAGCGTTTGGGGAAACGGTGATGATGGAGTCGTACTCGCCGTGATTCAGATCACCGGAGATCCTAGCGCCAAACGGACGGTACCTACGCGTTCAACACATGTACGGAGCAGATGACGTCTCCTCCTTCTTGATCCAGCAAGGGGGAAGGAGAGGTTGATGATGATGGCTCCAGCAGCAGCACAACGGCGTGGTGGTGGTGGAACAGCAGCACTCCGGCAGGACTTCGCCAAGCACGTGACGGAGGAGGAAGAGGTGTAGCAGGGGGAGGGGGCGCCAGGACTTCAAGGTGCGGCTGCCCCTCTCCCCCCTCCCTTTATATAGGCCCCTGGGGGGGCGCTGGCCCTGGGAGATCCAATCTCTCAAGGGGGCGGCGGCCAGGGGGGTGGAGTGCCCCCAAAGGCATGTGGTGCGCCCCCCCCCCCACCCTAGGGTTTCAACCCTAGGCGCAGGGGGTGGGCCTAGGGGGGCGCACCAGCCCACTATGGGCTGGTTCCCCTCCCACTTCAGCCCATGGGGCCCTCCGGGATGGGTGGCCCCACCCGGTGGACCCCCGGGACCCTTCCGGTGGTCCCGGTACAATACCGGGTGACCCCGAAACTTTCCCGATGGCCGAAATACCACTTCCTATATATAATTCTTTACCTCCGGACCATTCCGAAACTCCTCGTGACGTCCGGGATCTCATCCGGGACTCCGAACAACATTCGGTATACTGCATACTCATATTCATACAACCCTAGCGTCACCGAACCTTAAGTGTGTAGACCCTACGGGTTCGGGAGACATGCAGACATGACCGAGACGGCTCTCGGGCAATAACCAATAGCGAGATCTGGATACCCATGTTGGCTCCCACACGCTCCTCGATGATCTCATCGGATGAACCACGATGTCGAGGATTCGAACAACCCTGTATACAATTCCCTTTGTCAATTGGTACGTTACAAGCCCGAGACTCGATCGTCGGTATCCCAATACCTCGTTCAGTCTCGTTACCGGCAAGTCACTTTACTCGTACCGTAATGCATGATCCCGTGACCAAACACTTGGTCACTTTGAGCTCATTATGATGATGCATTACCGAGTGGGCCCAGAGATACCTCTCCGTCATACGGAGTGACAAATCCCAGTCTCGATCCGTGTCAACCCAACAGACACTTTCGGAGATACCTGTAGTGCACCTTCATAGTCACTCAGTTACGTTGTGACGTTTGGTACACCCAAAGCACTCTTACGGTATCCGGGAGTTACACGATCTCATGGTCTAAGGAAGGGATACTTGACATTGGAAAAGCTCTAGCAAAACGAACTACACGATCTTGTGCTATGCTTAGAATTGGGTCTTGTCCATCACATCATTCTCCTAATGATGTGATCCCGTTGTCAACGACATCTAATGTCCATAGTCAGGAAATCATAACTATCTGTTAACCAACGAGCTAGTCAACTAGAGGCTTACTAGGGAGGTATTGAGGTCTATGTATTCACACGTGTATTACGATTTCCGGATAATACAGTTATAGCATGAATAAAAGACAATTATCATGAACAAAGAAATATAATAATAATCCTTTTATTATTGCCTCTAGGGCATATTTCCAACAGAGGGACCTACAAGAGCTGTATGAAGACGAAGGGGGTGGATGGGCGACGGCAGTGGCTGCGGGGGTAGCAGCGACAGCTAGGTTAGGAGCGCAGCGGTGGTGCTCCAAGTAGGTGAAGAACCCGACAACATGACAAAGATCGGGGCGGACGGTGGCGTTCCCGCACCAAGGGAGGCGGCGCGGCGCATACCATGGGAAGTCAATGCACCGGGACGATGGAGTGGACCGCAGGACGCGGCACTACGGCCCGAAGGGGCGACGCGGATGCGGCAGACGGGTCAGGGCGACGGCTTAGCGAAGAAAGGCGCGGGACCGGTTGATCTGACTGACGACGGCGCTATACGTGCCATGGCAGGGACGACACGCAGATCGGAGTCGATGGCGACGTTGTCGGTGATATCCTGGACGATGACGATGAAGACGAACCGGCAATGGAGACCACGCGGACGAGCGGCCGGCAGCGACACACGAAGGCGTCCCTTAGGCGGCGCGTCTAGCCTTGCCGCACGGTGGATGACGAAGTGGCCGGTGTAGTCGATGTCGATGTCAGAGTAGAGGCGCGGGGTTCGACGGTGGTGGTGGGCGGCGCAAACTGATCTTAGATCGAAAAACCAAATAGTAAACACCAATCAAAGTGACCGGAGAGAGAGAGAAAAATCCGGAGCAAGGGCTCAGGAAAAAGATTCTCTAGGGCAGTCGGTCAACACGATCGGCGGATGAACCCTAGGTACGGACGGCGCGGCCCGTGGTGGCGGACATGGAGGCCGACCGCCCCGGGGACGGCGCGCAGTGCGGAAGCGGCGGGCGGCGGCTAGAGTTGAATCGGTTAGGCTAATACCATGTTAGAGAGGATAAAGAGAGATTGGTGAAATAAATGTTTATTGCTTGAGCCTCGTGGGCATATATATAAAAGTATAATGACCAACTTAACTTGAAGTACAAGACAAGACAGAAACAAATCATAGTCTATCCTATACTAATCATAATACTCAACAAGGAGGCTACCGTGTGTCGGAGATGCCCTTAGAAGAGCAAGTTAAGCAAGTTCCATCTATCTTCTATTGTTAGGCCGCCTTTTTCTTGAAGTCAGCAAGTGAAATACCTTTGGTGCACGTGCAGACATGCATCCACGGACAATGAGGTGGGCTCGGAGCTTGCAACTAATGATGTTCAGTTAAATGAGGTGGCTACTGATATTGTGCTTGAGAACACTAATGCTGTAGAGCCACCGCAGAAGGCAGATTTCACCCTGTCAGTTCTTCTCTCACAAGAAGGAGAGGAAGCTTGGAAGCATTTTTTCTGTCCATCTGATGATCAACAGGACTATCACTGTTCCAGGTTCTTGGGCAGATTTCATCACTGCGAAACTATTAACTCCTGCTGATTTTGACTGGGCCAAGTCAATACTTAGATCCAGCATTTGGAAAATCATTGTCGAAGGATATCAAGGTTCTGTCTTCAGGCAATTTGTTATACCACCTCGCTGCCCTGTGGCTGCACCCCCGATCTGCTTCCTCTCCACTGCAGCAAGTTTGAATGCCAGCACGGGATTTTCAACACCTCAAACAGTCAAATCTATTGGGCCTACCCACGTCGATCTGCTCACCACATCTGCAGTTTATAAAAGGAAAAGGAATAAGAAAACCCCACTTGTTATTTCTGAAGTCCGGAGGAGTCACAGAATCAAAGCAATCCAGAAGGGCTACAAAGGGAAAACCTGTTTTGACAGAAACTGCCCGGCCTGTTCTGCAGATGCGCCTCCTTTGAACAAGAAGGTGGTTAGGTGCCTTGCTGATAAATTTGGTCTAGCTGATGATCAGTTGCCAAGCCCGAAGAAATCCAAAAAGGGAGCCAAGAATAATGAGGATGATCAGAAACTTGAGAAGCCCAAGAAGAAGTGAAGACTTGCTGCTGTCCTCACTGCCAATAAAATACTTTCATAGCTTTGTAATTTATTTTACGCCTCTAAAACCTTTGATGGCTATCAGTGTGTGGTTTTCCTTGAAGTGGATTAATACTTTGGGGCCTTTTTATTTACCATGTGACCTCATATATGGGTTATCTTTCCATGAGCAATTCTGCTTTAACTGGGCTGGTCATTTCCATGGTACAACTTATATGTCCTTTCCTGAGTAGTTTAGCCTTCTAAGCTGCACACATGTCCAGATTTCCCCAATTCAGAGCACCATGGCCTGTTAGGGCATCTCCAGCCGTTGGCCCCCCGGGAGGGGCAAAAAATCGCCCCCGGGGACGCACCGGCGCTAAACCGCGCACTGGGGCCGTGATGCCCCCCAGTCGCGGCGCCCACGGTTAGTAAAAAAAGACAAATGCGGCGCAAAAACGACTCAAATTTAACACAAACATCGGCGAGTTCATTCAAACTTAAACATATTTTACAAAAAAATTGAAAAAAACTACCGCGGGCTACCCCCGCCGTCCTCGCCGCCCACCTGGCCGCCCGCCCACGCGGTTCTACATGCCGAGGAGGCGGTAGAACCGCGTGTAGTCACCGCCGCCGTCGTCATCGTTGTCGTCGTCGTCGCCGCCGCCCCCGCCTACGCCTCCGCCGTCCCTGCTGCATCCCTCCCCCGGTTGGCACGGCGGGTTGGACGGTCCGAGGGCGTCGTCGTCGTCGTCGCTGTCGAGGACCACGACGCCGTGCTCGTCCTCGCGCCCACGCTTGCGGGCGGCTATCTCCTCCAGGGCCCGGCGCTGCCGGACCATCTCGTCGCGGAGGTAGTCGTCCCGCGCCCACCGCATGGCGTCCTCGTCGGAGATGCCGCGCCGGGCTATCTCCTCATACTCCGAGGGCAAGCCGGGCTCCGGCTTGGGCTCGACGAGGACGAGGCGGCCGGCGGGTGGAGAGGCGTTGGCGCCGATGCGGACGCCGGAGCTGCGGGTGCGCGCGCTGACCGGCGCGCCCTGGGGCTCCGGCTTGACGGGGCGGAGGCAGGGCGAGCCGCCGGACGAGGAGGAGGACCCCCGGTCTCCATGCGCCTCGGGGTCCAGGAGCTTCCCCGGCGGCGTGAGAAAGAAGGGGGAGCGGGGTACTCGAGGCGCGGTGTGTTGCCGCCCTCGATGTACTCGAGGACGGCCTCCAACGTGCGCCCGGGCACGCCCCACCACCGACGCCGGCCGGCGGCGTTGAGCCTGCCGGAGGGCTCGACACCGTTGGTGGCCTCGAGCTGCTGGGCGTGACGGCGGCGGAAGTAGGGTTCCCAGAGCGGGCTGTCGGGGACGTACCGTGGCCCCTCCCTCGCCGCGCGCGGCAAATTCGAGCGAATGCGTGCGATCTCCGCATGCCGGGCCGCTCCGGTGGGTATCGGGGGCACCGGCACACCGCCCGCGCTGATCCTCCACGCCCCGGGCACCCGCATGTCCGGCGGGACCGGGTACTCGGCCTCGTAAAGGAGGCGAGCCTCGTCTTCATGAAGGTGGCGGCGGCCGAAGCCGTTCGACGCCGCGCTGTTGCCTGGGAAGCGCTCGGCCATGGGTGGAACTGGAGACGGCGAAAGAGAGGAGAGGAGAGGGAGAAATGACGACGGCGGGGAGAGTGCGATGAGTCGCCGAGTGCGTCGGGGCGCGTCATATATAGGCCGAGGCGCGCGTGCCACCGTGTGTACACGTGGCGGGCGAGGGAGGAGGGCGAGGGACGCGCGTCGACCGGTCTTCACTGCGCCGCCCGTGAGCACCAATGGCAGGCTGACCGGCGCGGCAACGCGCGGCATTGATTCGCCGCGGGAAACGAGGCGATGAGGACGACGAAGGGCCGAGAAGAGAGCCGTGTCGCTGACGCGGCGGGCCCGTGGCTTTTTCGCGCCAAAACAGTTCGCCCGGCGCCCCCGGGCGCCCCCCAGCGCGCCGGGTTCGGGTTGGGTCCGCCGGCGCTGTTTTCAGCCCAAGCCGGCGAAAATCGGGCTCCTGGGGGCGCGACTGGGCCGTTTTTTCGGCGCCGGCGCGAAAAAAACGCCTGTGGAGGCCTTCCTGGGGGCGCGGCTGGAGATGCCCTTATCACCCTGTGAGATGGAATATTCCCAGGCATTTATATCTGTTGGCACTATGGCTGGGGTTTAAGACCTCAAGCATATGGTTGGTTATATTCCCTCTCATTACATCATGGGCACACAATCCTGGAAGGTGCTAAACTGGAACATTAGAGGTCTTAGTTCGCCTGATAAGTGGCTTCACGTACAAAATAAAATCACTGAAAGTGAATGCTCTATTGTCTGTTTCCAGGAAACCAAAAAAGAGCACATTGACATGGCTCTTGTCAAGAAGTTTTGTCCTCCTAGGTTCGATTCTTTTGCTTTTTCACCATCTGTGGGTAGATCAGGAGGAATTCTTATGGTTTGGTGTTCTAGTCACTTCAAAGGAGAAATCTTGACTCAGAATAACTATGCTGTTTCTGTCCTTCTTCAATCAACAAGATGTGGAAGTTGCTGGACCTTAACCAATATTTATGCTCCCTGCCAAGATGATAAAAAACTGGAGTTTTTAGCTTGGTTGGATGGTACACACATACCAGAGGATGCTGATTGGCTCATTGTAGGTGACTTCAACCTTATCAGAAGCCTACAAGACAGAAATAAACTAGGAGGAAATATCTCTGAAATCATGCAATTTAACGCTGTTATTAGCAACTTGGGCCTGGTTGACATTCCACTAAAGGGGAGGAAGTATACATGGAGTAATATGCAAGACGACCCTTTGCTAGAGAGATTGGACTGGTTTTTTACGTCTGCCTCATGGACCCTCTCCTATCCTAATACTCTTGCTTTTCCTTTAGCAATGACCACATCCGACCATGTGCCATGTGTGATCAAGATTCAAACCACAATGCCCAAAAGTAATATTTTCAGATTTGAAAATTGGTGGCTTCAGCAAGATAGTTTTATGCCCCTAGTAGACTCCATTTGGAAACAGAGCATACATTATGCTGATGCAGCCAAGAGGACTAATGCCAAAATGAAAATCTTAAGGAAGGGCTTAAGGAAATGGGCTAAAACTTTATCCAATCTCAAAGACGACATTTCTGATGCCAATGCTCTCATTGAAATGCTGGATGCTATTGAAAATTTCAGATCCCTCACACCTTTGGAAGCTGATCTCAGGAAACGTATGAAAGCTCAGCTAGACAAATTACTACAGCAACAGAAAGCTTACTGGCAGTAGAGAGGGAAAATTAAGTGGGTTACCCTTGGCAGTGAAAATTCCAAATTTTTCCATGCTATGGCCACAATACAGCATAGAAACAATTCTATTCCTTCTTTAATTGGACAAGATGGTACTGAGGTGACTAGCCATGGGGCTAAAGCTACCCTTTTACATGAGGCCTTCAAAGAAAGATTGGGGACATCAGAACATTATAATATACCTCCAGATCTACTTAACCTCCTCACTCCCCATAATGACCTTTCTTTCCTGGAAAAGGAATTCTCCCCAGAGGAAATTGATGCTGTTATCAAAGACATGCCCTCAAACAAATCACCAGGTCCGGATGGTTTTAACACAGATTTTATCAAGAAATGCTGGCCAATCATTAAACAGGATTTCTATGATCTTTGTCACCAATTTCATAAAGGGGACCTATGCTTGCAAAGTATCAACAATTCCTACGTCACTCTCATCCCCAAGAAACCCGGTGCTTCCTCTGTTAATGATTTTAGACCAATCTCCTTGCTCAGCTGCACCATCAAGTTAATTATTAAGTTACTTGCCAATAGACTACAATCCATAATTCTGGAACTAGTACATGTCAACCAATATGGATTTCTCAAATCCAGATCTATTCAGGATTGCATAGCATGGGCTTATGAGTATTTATTCCAATGCCACAAGAGCAAAAAACCTACTGTGGTACTTAAATTAGACTTTGAAAAGGCCTTTGACAAAATGGAACATGGCATGATCATGGATATTATGATAAAGAGGGGTTTTGGTAACAAATGGTGTTCATGGATTCAGCAAATTATGAGCACTGGTACATCTGCTATCCTCCTAAATGGGGTCCCTGGGAACTACTTCAAGTGCAGAAGAGGGGTTAGACAAGGGGATCCTCTATCCCCACTTCTCTTTGTGCTTGCAGCTGATTTTTTACAAACAATCATAAATGATGCAATGCAGAAAGGTCTGCTATAGCCTCCACTTCAGTTTGCTTCCTGCCCTGACTTCCCCATTCTGCAATATGCAGATGATACTTTGATCATTATGCCAGCATGTCCTCAACAACTTGAACAAATGCAACACTTGGTGCATCTGTTCTCCCAAGCTTCTGGTCTCAAGGTAAATTACCACAAATCCAGTATGCTACCTCTGAATGTACCCGAGGACACAATGCAGCACCTCTCAACCTTGTTAGGCTGTACTATTGGAACTTTTCCTTTCTCTTACTTGGGCACACTATTGGAATTTTTCATGTACCTGATTGAAAGAATACAGAACAGACTCAGTGGTTGCTCCCAATTCTTGAGTTATGATGGCAGACTCCTCATGGTCAATGTTGTCTTCTCCTCCCTACCCACCTTCATAATGAGTTGCCTGCTCCTTTACAAAGGGATTATTGAGCAAATAGACAAATACAGGAGGCATATTTTCTGGAGAGGGAAAGATTTGGAAAAGAAAAATCCTCCTCTAGCTGCCTGGGATATGATATGTCGTCCAAAGGATAGAGGAGGCCTCGGAATTTTGAACATGTCCACACAAAATACATGCCTGCTATTGAAGATGGTTCATAAGTTCATTAATCATCATAACATACCCTGGGTGAATCTAGTGTGGGAAGTATACTATCAGCAAGGCTTCCATACAAAATCAGCTGCAACAATGTTCATTTTGGTGGAGAGACTGCATGAAGCTCTTCCCAATCTATAAGCAGCACGCTTCTGTCAACATGAACAATGGCCAAACACTAGACTTTTGGAATGACACTTGGGATGGTACCCCCAAGACTGAACTCTGGCCCCACTTGCACTCTTTTGCTTGGAAGCAAAATATTTCTGTCGCTGACATGTATCATACAGAGGAACTTCCAGATCTCTTTCATCTACCACTGTCAGAGGAGGCCTTTACACAGTTTCAAGCCCTCGAAGAACTTTGTCACAGACTTGAGCTCAACGATGGCCCAGACCATTGGCAATTACCAGCTGGAGCGCAGCATTATACAGTCTCAAAGGTTTATAAAATCCTAATGCCTGCAACCGACACTCTTCCAGTTTTGAGATGGCTATGGAGCACATGCTGCCAACTCAAACACAAGATTCACTTCTGGCTATTGGTGAATGACAGGTTAAACACTCGAGCACTACTCCTACGTAAAAACTTCTTTATAGAGGATTATACTTGCGTCTTGTGCAGCATGCAGATCCTTGAAACAAGGACACACCTCTTCTTCACATGCCCTTTTGCAAAATTATGTTGGAACTACATCTGCCCAACTTGGGCCCCTGCTGGACAAGGCATTCAAGAAGAAATTAATCAACTGAAGCAATTGCTAAATCTGCCATTTTCCCTGGAAATCATAATTCTGGTGACTTGGGCAATCTAGACCACCCGCAACGATTACATCTTCAAATACATTATACCCAGCCTATATGCATGCAGAAGAAAATTCAAAGAGGAAATCAAGTGGCTAACATTCAGAGCAAAGCGGAAAGAATACCATGGATTAGAAAACTGGGTGAAGGCTTTTGTTTGAGTTAACTGGTTGATACTCCTACCCTGTATGAAATGATACTCTTGTTGCTGCTGTTGTATTGTGTCTTTGTTTTCCTAGGTTGTGCTTTTTCTGTATAGCTTATTTTCTTTTGCAAAGACCTTTTGTATCATTTATTTGAAAATCAATAAAAATACGCAGCAGAGTCCTGCTGTTTCCCTCAAAAAAAAAAACAATGAGCCATCCGCGTAGGAATATTCACGCGCGGGCGTGGTCATACACGTGGTACCTTTTTGTTATGCATGCATGCATGTATTATTTTAGCGAATACACAAAACTTGTCTATCATTTCACTGATAGTGAAAATAAAAACGAGTACAAATAAGAATACAACATATGACATGGACCTAAGAAGGCATGCACATAATGTCCAGAGTAGAGAAACCATGATTTAAATAGCCTGCTAGCATTTACAGAAGGTCTTGCGTTAAGAGACTTTGATCCAAACAAATGAACAAACATTTCAATTAGCGCGCTACAGCTCCGCTATGGCATTTAGAAGAGATTCGCCGCTAAGAGCCTTAGCGCGTTATTTAAAACTATGAGAGAAACAAAGGATGCTTGGCCCTAAAAAAGGTAGCACCACAGCAAAACCTACCAAGCCCGGTGTAGAAAGTTGAGGCTGAAGCGTATGCAATGAGCAGGGACATGTGCGTGTTAATATAGGCGAGGTGCCGCGAGATATACAGGTTGTTGGGCTGTGGATTGATCTTCAAGACACAATCTAGATAAGATGCAATCTCAACAGCCCAATCTATTGTTACAACAACTACACGCACGCCAACAACTACACGCCACGCCATACACATATACGGTTTATAATTATACCGTATGTACAATGTTTAACACTCCCCCTCAATCACAACTTATCTAAGTTGAGATTGCGTCGAAATGCCTCCAGCTGCCTCAAAGAAAGGGGTTTGGTAAACCCATCTGCAACTTGATCACCAGTATGAACAAAGCGAACATTCAACAGCTTGTTGGCTACTCGTTCCCGAACAAAGTGATAGTCTATCTCAATATGCTTTGTCCTAGCATGGAAAACAGGGTTGGCAGATAGATATGTAGCACCCAAATTGTCACACCATAGTGACGCTGCCTTGGGATGAGAAACACCCAACTCTATCACCATGTTTTGGATCCATATTACTTCAGCAGTGGCATTAGCTAGCGCCTTGTACTCAGCTTCTGTTCTAGACCTAGAAACAGTAGCCTGCTTACGAGCACTCCATGAAACCATGTTACCTCCAAGAAAAACTGCAAAGCCTCATGTAGATCTCCTGTCATCAGAACAGCCTGCCCAATCTGCATCAGAGAACGCACTAACAAGCATGGAATCTGTCTTGCAAAGCTTAAGCCCATGACTCTGTGTTCCTTGAAGATACCTGAGTATCCGTTTTACTGCAGTCCAATGAACAGTAGTAGGAGCATGTAAAAACTGACAAACCTTGTTAACAGCATATGCAATATCTGGCCGTGTCAAGGTTAGGTACTGAAGTGCTCCCACGATGCTCCTATACTTGGTGGAATCTTCGGCTGTGAGAATAGCTCCATCGTGAAGAGATAACTTCTCGGAGGTAGACAGGGGTGTAGGTGAGGGTTTGCATCCACTCATGCCCATCCGCTGAAGTATCTCTTGCACATATTTTTTTCTTGTGACAGAAGGATTCCACATGCAATATTTTTCACCTCAATACCAAGAAAGAAATGCAGGGCACCCAAATCCTTAAGTGCAAAATCCATACTCAGATACTTGAGAAGAGCTGCAACTGCTTTAGGTGAAGAGCTTGTAACGATAATATCATCAACATATATCAGCATAAAAATAGTGACTCCATGCTTATGATAGAAAAACAATGAGGTATCTCTTTTAGAAGCAAGAAAGCCAAGAGACCGAAGTTTGGAGTACAAACGATAATACCAGGCTCTTGGTGCTTGTTTCAGACCATAAAGGGCTTTGTCAAGCTTGCAGACGTGTCGTCGTGAGACTGAGCTCTCATACCCAGGGGGTTGCCTCATGAAGACTTCCTCTTCCAGAACACCATGCAAAAACGCGTTCTTCACATCTAGTTGACGCATGCACCAATTCCGAGAGGTTGCAATGGAAAGAACTAAACGGATAGTAGCAGCTTTTACCATAGGGCTAAAGGTGTCTTCATAGTCCACACCGTACCTTTGCTTGAAGCCTTTGGCAACTAACCGAGCCTTGTACCTGTCAATAGTGCCATCAGACTTCCTTTTGATCTTGTACACCCACTTGCAGTCAATCACGTTTCTCCCTTTGACAGGTGGAACAAGACGCCATGTTTGATTATCCATAAGAGCAGAATCCTCCTCGTCCATTGCCTTCTTCCACTTTGAGTCACCAAGAGCATCCTGTAAAGTTCTCGGTTCACCTGCAGCACAAAAAGACCCCCACCGAACGCAACCATCTTTATAAACTTTGGGTTTTGCAATGCCACTTTGGGACCTGGTATGTGTACGCGTAGGAGGAGGCGGTGCTGGTTGGTCAGCCCAAACTTGTAGCCTGTTTGTCGGTGCAGAAACAGCAGAGTTGGAGATGGCTGCACCAGGCGCAGAGGATCCAGAGTCTGCCGCACGGGATCCCACACCGGATCCGAGGTGGAACTCCTGTGGAGATCCGGTCGCAGGGTCTGATAGCGACCCGTCACGCGGCTGTGGCTATGAAGGGCCCGCCCCGCCCAGGCCAGCGCGCCCCGCACCGGGACGGCCACGTGGGCTGTGCGCGTCCGCAGAGGAGGGGGTCCCGGCCCGCACCGAGGTGGGGGTGGCCCGACCAGGGGACAGGGAAGCAGCAGGCCCACCTGGCCGACCGCCTGTCCCGCCTGCTGGCTGCGATCCCGAGGGGGATTCTCCTGACGCTGCGGTAGTGCCGGATCCCGAGAGGATTCACCCGCCAGGATCAGCATCGGAGCGGGCGCCTGGATCTTCTGCGGAGTTTTCTGATTGCTGCATAAAATCATGGGTATTTTCACCAATTTCTTCATGGTTGACCGGTCCTGATTCCTGCACACTATCAGCAGACCCCTCATCAAGAGTATTTGCTATTGACACATGACCAGCAGCATCATCAACTCCCCCTGGAATAAACGTGGATGATGGTAGGAGGTGTGAGGGCAACAAGACAAGCTCTTTGCGAAGTTGTGCACCGGCATTAGGATGAAGGCTAGCAAAGGGGAAAACTTGTTCGTCAAAGACGACATCGCGAGAAATATAAACTCGGCCGGAAGAGATGTCTAGGCATTTATATCCCTTGTGAAGAGTACTATAACCCAAGAAAGCACACTGCTTGGAACGGGACTCAAGTTTGTGTTTGTTAAAAGGGCGTAGGTTTGGCCACACGGCACAGCCAAAGATGCGAAGGAAACTGTAATTGGGTTTAGTACCAAAGAGACGTTCTAGTGGTGATGACTCGACTAGGGATACGATTAATGAGATACACGGCCGTGAGAAAGGCTTCATCCCAAAACTTTAAGGGCATGAACGCATGTGCCAAAAGGGAGAGGCCAACTTCCACTATGTGACGATGTTTTCGCTCAGCGGATCCGTTCTGTTGGTGTGCATGAGGACAAGAGACGTGGTGAGTGATGCCAATGCGCTCAAAGAAAGAATTCAGACTTTGATACTCACCACCCCAATCTGTTTGCATGGCAATAATTTTGCGATTAAATAAGCGTTCAACATGGGCTTGAAAAAGATGAAACTTCTCAAACACATCAGATTTATTTTTGAGCAAATATATCCAACTAAACTTGCTGAAATCATCGATAAAACTGACATAGTATTTTTGCCTGCCTATAGAGATGGGTCCAGGAGCCCAAACATCTGAGAAAATTAGCTCTAAAGGAGCTTTGGATTCACTAACTGAGCGAGGATAAGGTAGTTGATGGCTTTTGGCCATCTGACATGCATCACATACGAGGAGGTGATCTTGTTTATTGGACACGGGAAGATTAAAGTCTTAGAACAATTTTCTGAACAACTGGAAGGGAAGGATGCCCTAGACGCGTGTGCCACCGGGATGTAGATGGTTTGATCGCCCCAAGTGCTTGCCGTTGAGGAGCAATGTGCCGCCCGGTGATCGGAAACAGCCGCCATCTACTCTTGTTTTGAAGTATGGTCCTCCGGGTATCCTGATCCTTGACAGAAAAAGTTTCAGGATGAAGTTCAATAAACACGTTATTATCTTTCATGAGTTGATAGGCAGAAAGTAGGCTTTGCTCAGAGTTAGGAACATGAAGGATATTATTTAGTTTCAAAGATCCGAAGGGAGTAGATAAAACTGAGTGGCCAATGTGTGCAATATCCATACCTTGTCCACTAGCAGTGTGGTTCTGTTCATTGCCGGTGTAGCGATCCCGAACAGCCAGTTTTTCCAGTTCGCCGGTGAGGTGGTCAGTCGCACCAGTGTCGAGATGCCAATTGGTATCTACACCGTATGAATGAGCCGCGTTGGAAGCGCGGTGTTGGCCACCATTGCCACCGCCGTCGTTGCCTCTGCCGCCACCACCGTTTCCGCCACCGGCGCCTCCTGCGGGGTTGCGGACATTGTTATTGTAGTTCTTGTCGTAACGCTTTCGGCAGCGCCACGCACCGTGCCCTTCTTCTTTGCAGATCTGGCATCGCTCGCGATCACCACGGTCACCACCGCCGCGACCGCCGCCAGAGTTGTTGTTGTAGCCGTCGTTGTTGTTGTAGCCACCCTGTCCGCCGCCACCACGACCGCCGCCGCGGCCACCACCACGAGACGCAAGGTTGGCGGAGTGGTGGGGGGAGAAGGCCGCCTGTTGGGCGGTGATGCGGGCCTCAGCCGCCAAGAGCAACGAGAAGAGCTCCGTGAGCCCAACCTGTTGGTCCATGGCAGCGCGTGTGGAGATGGCAGAAATGAAACCGTTGTAGTCCGGTTCATGCACCAGACCTTGGAGGATTTGGTCGACGAGGTCGTCCTTCCCAAGGGGCTTCCTAGCGGCGGCGAGCTCATCGGCGATGCCCTTCATCTTGGTGAAGTATGCTGCAGCTGAGAGGTCTCCCTTGCGCGTGTTACCCAGGGCGGAGCGGAGCTGGATGGTACGCGCCCTGGACTACGATGAAAAACTCTGGAACAGAGCTTGCCAGATACTAACAACGGTAGTGTGGTTGGAGACTTGCATGAGAACGTCGCGAGAAAGAGAGGCAATCAGGAACGTGAGCACCTGTTGATCCTGCGTGACCCAGATGGCGTACTCCGGGTTTGGCGTGGTGACGATCTCCTTCTTCACGTCCCTGAGATCCTTCTCAGAGACGAGGGTGGCGGCCGGCTCCTTGATCGAGCCGTCGACGTCGCCCATCATCCCTGCCGCTTTGATATGCGGCAGGACTTGCGCCTTCCATACCTGGAAGTTCTCCCTGGTGAGCTTCTCGGTGATGGTGTGGCCAAGCGATGCGAGGGAAGGGGAGGCCATGGCGACAGAGGAGGAGAGGAGGATGACATAACTAGATGCGTTGGAAGAGAGAGGCTCTGTATACCATGTAGAAAGTTGAGGCTGAAGCGTATGCAATGAGCAGGGACGCGTGCGTGTTAATATAGGCGAGGTGCCGCGAGATATACAGGTTGTTGGGCTGTGAATTGATCTTCAAGACACAATCTAGATAAGATGCAATCTCAACAGCCCAATCTATTGTTACAACAACTACACGCCACGCCATACACATATACGGTTTGTAATTATACCGTATGTACAATGTTTAACACCCGGCACTAGATGCAGGCCAAACAAACATGACGTCCAACATCGCCAAAATCAAACACCGGTGGACTCCGCCAGCGAGCATGAATGCTATGTTCGCTGATTTTGTTGAAGAGCTCGCGGAAATTTGCATGCATGACTTTTCAGTCTATGGAATTTCTTTTGATGATTGTCTTCACAATCTTTAACAAAGTTTTGCAGCGGTGCGAGGACACCAACCTAATTTTGAACAGGGAGAAGTGTCACTTCATGGTGCACGAAGGAATTGTTTTCGGGCATAAGGTATCCGTGAAAGGTATCTAAGCAAAAATAGATGCAATAGTAAAGTTATCGTACCCACAAGACATAAAGGGGATGCGGAGTTTTCTTGGTCATGCTCGCTTTTATAGGGGCTTTATGAAAAAATTCTCTAGCATTTCGAAACCTCCAACTAACCTTTTGCAGAAGAGCATCCCTTTTGTTTTTAGTGGGGAGTGTAAGACGACCTTCAAGACGTTGAAGTGGGCTTTGATTACGGCTCCCGTCATCACACCTCCAGATTGGGATCAGCCTTTTGAGATGGTGTGTGAGGTGGACAGTAATGCGGTAAATGTTGTACTAGGGCAGAAAAAGATAACAAGTTCAATATTATTTATTATGCTAGTCACGTTCTAACTGATGCTCAAAGAAATTATACTAAGAATGACAGAGAATTGTACGCAGTAATCTTTGTTTCCGAAAAATCCAGCAGGCCTTACATCACGGAAACAAATGTCATATGCTGCTATACAGATCGACCAGGAGTGAAGTAAGTTCTCGATAAAAAGGACACGGAGCCTAGGTGGATTAGGTGGGTTCTTCTCTTGCAAGAATTTGATACTAAGATATGAGATCACAAGGAGATAGACAAGGCATTGGTGAATGCTTCGTTTTTGGGTGAAGAACAACAAGCCAGAGAGACAGGAATATGTATCCCCTATTGCACTACAGTGGCCTTGAATAAAACCACCACGTGTACCTTGGGGGATACTGTGTTGGAAATATGAGCAATTTACTGAATGATTTTATTAACAAAAATATTAGATAAAGCATGACTAAAATAGCAAATATAAAGCAAGTCATGCAATTGACAGAGAGAAGGTAAACATCGTCTGCATATATGAACTTGAGGTAAACACATCTAGAACAGACACTAGATGAAGTTGCTTATACGAAACAGAACCTAACATACATAGGGCAGAAACTAGAGCCAAGAACTGTAGAAGGACTTCTAACAGAAAGGAGAAGAACACGTACGGCACAACAGCAGCAGAAGTGCTGGACTTAGGGTCGGTGTCCTCGCCTGCCATGTCGTCGAGGAGGTCGTGGACGTCGGGGAAGTAGTCGTCGGCGACCGGATCGTCCGTGATGAAGCAACCAGTAGTCGCGTTGAGCGCTCCCCAAAAACCTTATCACCCTTCTCCCGTACAGGACTCAAAAGGTGCGGTCTCGGAGGCCTACTGTCCCGACGTGCGGTGCACGCCGCAAGCCGGGATGAGGAAGACAGCAGTAGCGCAGAGATTGGAACTGTGTGGCGAGAGGAAGAGGACCTTCTGATGTGTCTCTCGGGAGAGGAGCGACCTCTCTTATATAGGCACAGCAGAGGGACGCGAACAGGCTGCGCCGGGAGGTGAAGCAACGGAGGGAGACGAAGTGAACAGGCAGCACGCGAAGAGGTGCGCCGTTCGTATTCATTATCCACTACCGCAAAAACTTTTCAGCTCCCAGGTGACCTTTCGTATACCCGTAGTGCGCGGCAAAAATTAGACATCGGCTCGGCTCATTCTCGCAACCCGCGGCGGAGGAGGAGCGCGCGTGGATGTCCCTCTTATTCTCATGCTCATACAAGTGAGGAAAGAACCTCCCTTATAAAGAGGTCCAATTCCCACTCAACTAGCAATGTGGGACTAAACTTTAGTAGTATCCCTTGCCTTGCACAAATGGGCTAAGTGGGCCTCTAGGATTTATTAGGAATTTCTGAAATAGTTATTGGGCTGCCCAATATAGACTAAATTCCAGCATAGTGAACCTCCACTCATTGGTCTGGAGGATCCATTCCTAAGGTTGGAGGTAAGAAAAGAACGATATTTCAATTTATTTGATCATATTATTGCCTTGCATTGTAGAAACTTTCTCAGAGAAGATCCTGCACTACAGCCGACGAGAAAAAAAATAGCCAGGACAAAGTCATACTTGAAAAAAAGCTTGGGCAAAATGCCAGAGTACTGCTGGTAACCTGTTTAGGTTTATCTAAAAGTTTTAAAATTAATTCATTTACTTGTTTCAAATTAAAGTGTTTTCCTGACCATACGAGCGCTCGTACGACCGCTCAGGGTCGTACAAGACGCCGTTTCGGGCTCTGTCTATTCTGATTGTTTGGGCAAACATGTGTACGACCAGCGGTACGAGCATATGCGCTGGTATGACAAACTTCGTCCAAGGAAGAAGATGATCGTGAGAATGAAGAACTTGACTCACCTAGCATCCACAAGAGAGAGAGGACATGTCGCTTAAACCACGACTGGACCTCCTCAGAGGAAGAACCAAAGGAAGAGTACTTCGAATTAAGAAGAAGAAGAAGAAGAAGAAGAAGAAGAAGAAGAAGCTGGAAGTGATCCCCATCGAGCATGTCAAGGTCATCAACATCGGTGATCGCCTCGACTTCGTCAACATCCAATCATCATGGGTGGTGCGGCTTCATCAAATCCACCATCCATGAATTGATGGGAGAATCTCATCAGATTGACCCAAGGGCGCGAAGGAGCATACCATTGGTGCACGCATTACTGTAGGACCTTCAAGGAAGAAACTTCTCACAAATCCTAATCTCTCTACTTAACCCAAGGTACATGCTAGTAGTTCTAAAGCTGAAAATAATATCTTACATCAACAAATCAAAGAGATGGAGATGACAGTCGCTGCAAAGACTCGGGACGCGCTAAGCATAAGCCCGAGGGTCATAGCGAACCAAGATGAGACGTTGTGCATTTACAAGCTTAGCATCGCAAACATGGAAGTTATCAACAAGCTCCTCCTCGACATGCTCACCAACATCACCTTGCCTGCGCCTGCAAAGAACAACGATACCAATAAAAAGGTGATTAAATGAATCCAACAAGCTTAGCATGCTAAGCTTGGAGGGATATTGAAGCTCTTTTGTATCACTTATTGTCTTTTTCTAGTTAATTTTCACTTAAAAGTTTTTAGTTCGTTTGAATAAAAATTGGGCGATCATGCTTCTTTTCGATGGACCGATGAGTCATGGATGTTTTGATGAATGCTCTACTATTAGATTCTTGAAATCATGATAGATGCAAGATTAAATTGTGTGCTAATGTATTCCCACTTAAAGATGATGAGTATAAGTCTTCCATGTCTTTAGTATCGATGGAATAGGACAGGTTGACAACTAGATGAGATAAATCACTTTTATTTCAGTTTAACATTTACCTAAGATAAACAACATAATTGGTGAATACAATTGTCTCGTGAGCCAAATAAAGTGATAAAAATCAAGTTGATTCTTTGGTAAAAAAAACTCTCTTTAATAAAATGAGTATTCATAGAAAACATTATTGACACGAGGAATCATGCCTATCTTTTCATGTCACGCTTAAAACAAAACTCGAAGTGACATGGGCATAAGCATGATCCTTAAAAAGAAGGGGAAGAAAAACAAAACTAAGAGACCACTGCAACTTGCTCCTGAAAGATGGTGAATCACCACATAGAGTTAGGACACGTCTGCTAACCGATAAATACTAAGGTCTGAAAGCCTTCATAATCATTTGATTAAAGTGGAGACATAATAGTGCAATATGATCGTTCATCTGACATTAATTTTCGAATCATTTGATGAACTCATTCATTTTTGTTATCCGCACCTCATAATCAAGATGACTTCTTTCTTACAAGCTGTGGTATTTTCTCATGAACGAGCAAACCTCTAAGGTTGGGGAAGTTGATGAGTCCAAATTATGTGAAGATTTTACCCTTTATTTTGACAGTAGGCTTTGTGAAATTTTATCACGTTCATGCGCAATTTTTTGTCGATTTCCCCAGGTTACGTATTTTGAACAAAGGGAACACTATAGAAGAAATCTCAGGAAATAATGGTGGAATCACGTCAAGCAATGTGATTATCACCTACCATAAAAATAATAAAAAGATTGGAGGCATTTGGAGCTTGTGCGGCTCATCCAGAGCGCAAGACGGCCAACCATACGAGCGCATGCGCTTGTATGAGCGATCATATGAGCTACCATCGTCGCCTCCTAGTTGACTACTTCAACCTCGTGGAGTCAGATTGGGGATCAGACACCCACAACCTCCAGAAATGCATTCACAACAAAGAACTCTAGCCACCGAAAGGCATCCATAGGGGGATTTGATTCAAGGACTTTGCCGCCACAATGCTGCATCAAGAGGGCCGCACCATCATCATAATCACCATCACCATCTCATCCCTATTTTTTTGTAGTACAGTAATGTTGGAAATATGCCCTAGAGGCAATAATAAATTAGTTATTATTATATTTCCTTGCTCATGATAATCGTTTATTATCCATGCTATAATTGTATTGATAGGAAACTCAGATACATGTGTGGGTACATAGACAACACCATGTCCCTAGTAAGCCTCTAGTTAACTAGCTCGTTGATCAATAGATGGTTACGGTTTCCTGACCATGGACATTGGATGTCGTTGATAACAGGATCACATCATTAGGAGAATGATGTGATGGACAAGACCCAATCCTAAGCCTAGCACAAAGATCGTAGTTCGTATGCTAAAGCTTTTCTAATGTCAAGTATCTTTTCCTTAGACCATGAGATTGTGCAACTCCCGGATACCGTAGGAATGCTTTGGGTGTACCAAACGTCACAACGTAACTGGGTGGCTAGAAAGGTGCATTACAGGTATCTCCGAAAGTGTCTGTTGGGTTGGCACGAATCGAGACTGGGATTTGTCACTCCATGTAAACGGAGAGGTATCTCTGGGCCCACTCGGTAGGACATCATCATAATGTGCACAATGTGATCAAGGAGTTGATCACGGGATGATGTGTTATGGAACGAGTAAAGAGACTTGCCGGTAACGAGATTGAACAAGGTATCGGGATACCGACGATCGAATCTCGGGCAAGTACAATACCGCTAGACAAAGGGAATTGTATACGGGATCGATTGAGTCCTTGACATCGTGGTTCATCCGATGAGATCATCGTGGAACATGTGGGAGCCAACATGGGTATCCAGATCCCGCTGTTGGTTATTGACCGGAGAACGTCTCGGTCATGTCTGCATGTCTCCTGAACCCGTAGGGTCTACACACTTAAGGTTCGGTGACGCTAGGGTTATAAAGGAAGCTTGTATGTGGTTACCGAATGTTGTTCGGAGTCCCGGTTGAGATCCCGGACGTCACGAGGAGTTCCGGAATGGTCCGGAGGTAAAGATTTATATATGGGAAGTTCTGTTTTGGTAACCGGAAAAGTTTCGGGCGATATCGGTAATGTACCGGGACCACCGGGAGGGTCCCGGGGGTCCACCAAGTGGGGCCACCTGCCCCATAAGGCTGCGTGGGCCAAGTGTGGGAGAGGACCAGCCCCTAGGAGGGCTGGTGCGCCCCCCACAAGGGGCCCAAGGCACAAGGAAGAGTGGGAGGGGGCAAACCCTAGTCCAGATGGGCTTTAAGGCCCACCTAGTGGGCGCCTCCCCTCTCTCCCCTCTTGGCCGCCTCCCCAAAACCCATCTAGGGCTGGCCGCCACCCCTAGGGGGTGGAAACCCTAGAGGGGGCGCAGCCCTCCCCTTCTCCTATATATATTGGAGGTTTTTGGAGCAGCCCAAGACATGAGAACCTCTCCTCTCGTTGGTGCAGCCCTGCATCTCTTCTTTCTCCTCTCCTGTGGTGCTTGGCGAAGCCCTGCAAGATTGCCACGCTCCTCCATAACCACCACGCCGTTGTGCTGCTGCTGGATGGAGTCTTCCTCAACCTCTCCCTATCTCCTTGCTGGATCAAGGCGTGGGAGACGTCACCGGGCTGTACGTGTGTTGAACGCGGAGGTGTCGTCCGTTCGGCACTAGGATCTCTGGTGATTTGGATCACGATGAGTACGACTCCTTCAACCCCGTTCTCATGAACGCTTCCGCTTAACGATCTACGAGGGTATGTAGATGCACTCTCCTTCCCTCGTTGCTAGTTTCTCCATAGATAGATCTTGGTGACACGTAGGAAAATTTTGAATTTCTGCTACGTTCCCCAACAGTGGCATCATGAGCTAGGTCTATTGCGTAGATTCTTTGCACGAGTAGAACACAAAGTAGTTGTGGGCGTTGATTTTGTTCAATATGCTTACCGTTACTAGTCCAATCTTGTTTCGACGGTATTGTGGGATGAAGCGGCCCGGACCAACCTTACACGTACTCTTACGTGAGACAGGTTCCACCGACTGACATGCACTTGGTGCATAAGGTGGCTAGCGGGTGCCAGTCTCTCCCACTTTAGTCGGAACGGATTCGATGAAAAGGGTCCTTATGAAGGGTAAATAGCAATTGGCATATCACGTTGTGGTTTTGCGTAGGTAAGAAACGTTCTTGCTAGAAACCCATAGCAGCCACGTAAAACATGCAAACAACAATTAGAGGACGTCTAACTTGTTTTTGCAGGGTATGCTATGTGATGTGATATGGCCAAGAAGAATGTGATGAATGATATGTGATGTATGAGATTGATCATGTTCTTGTAATAGGATTCACGACTTGCATGTCGATGAGTATGACAATCGGCAGGAGCCATAGGAGTTGTCTTTATTTATTGTATGACCTGCGTGTCATTAAACAACGCCATGTAATTACTTTACTTTATTGCTAACCGGTAGCCATAGTAGTACAAGTAATAGTTGGCGAGACAACTTCATGAAGACACGATGATGGAGATCATGATGATGGAGATCATGGTGTCATGCCGGTGACAATGATGATCATGGAGCCCCGAAGATGGAGATCAATGGAGCTATATGATATTGGCCATATCATGTCACTACTATATAATTGCATGTGATGTTTATTATGTTTATGCATCTTGTTTACTTAGAATGACGGTAGTAAATAAGATGATCCCTTACAACAATTTCAAGAAGTGTTCTCCCCTAACTGTGCACTGTTGCTAAAGTTCGTCGCTTCTAAGCACCACGTGATGATCGGGTGTGATGGATTCTTACGTTCACATACAACGGGTGTAAGACAGATTTACACACGCGAAACACTTAGGGTTAACTTGACGAACCTAGCATGTACAGACATGGCCTCGGAACACAGAGACCGAAAGGTCGAGCATGAGTCGTATAGTAGATACGATCAACATGAAGATGTTCACCGATGATGACTAGTCCGTCTCACGTGATGATCGGACACGGCCTAGTTGACTCGGATCATGTAATCACTTAGATGACCAGAAGGATGTCTATCTGAGTGGGAGTTCATAAGATGAACTTAATTATCTTGAACATAGTCAAAAGACCTTTTGCAAATTATGTCGTAAGCTCGCGCTTTAGTTCCACTGTTTAGATATGTTCCTAGAGAAAATATAGTTGAAAGTTGAAAGTAGCGATTATGCGGACAGTAGAAAGCTTATGTCCTTAATGCACCGCTCAGTGTGCTGAACCCCAAACGTCGTTTGTGGATGTTGCGAACATCGGACATACACGTTTCGATAACTACAGTTAAACAGTTTAGAGTTGAGGCACGAAAGACGTTTTCGAAATGTCGCGGAACATATGAGATGTTTCGAGGGCTGAAATTAGGATTTCAGGCTCGTGCCCACGTCAAGAGGTATGAGACCTCCGACGATTTTCTTTGCCTACAAACTAAGGGAGAAAAGCTCAATCGTTGAGCTTTTGCTCAGATTGTCTGAGTACAACAATCACTTGAATCGAGTGGGAGTTGATCTTCCAGATGAGATAGTGATGTTTCTCCAAAGTCATTGCCACCAAGCTGCTAGAGCTTCGTGATGAACTATAACATATCAAGGATAGAGATGATGATCCTTGAGGAATTCACGTTGTTTGACATCGCGAAAGTAAAAATCAAGAAGGAGCATCAATTGTTGATGGTTGGTGAAACCACTAGTTTCAAGAAGGGCAAGGGCAAGAAGGGACACTTCATGAAACGGCAAATCAGTTGCTACTCCAGTGAAGAAACCCAAGGTTGAACCCAAACCCGAGACTAAGTGCTTCTGTAATAAGGGGAACAACCACTGGAGCAGAATTACCCTAGATACTTGGTAGATAAGAAGGCAGGCAAGGTCGATAGAAGTATATTGGATATACATTAAGTTATTGTGTATTTTACTAGTACTCCTAGTAGCACCAGGGTATTAGATACCGGTTCGGTTGCTAAGTGTTAGTAACTCGAAATAAAAGAGCTACGGAATAAACGGAGACTAGCTAAAGGTGAGCTGACGATATGTGTTGGAAGTGTTTCCAAGTTTGATGTGATCAAACATCGCACGCTCCCTCTACCGTCAAGATTAGTATTAAACCTGAATAATTGTCATTTGGTGTTTGCGTTGAGCATAGACATGATTGGATTATGTCTATCGCAATACGGTTATTCATTTAAGGAGAATAACGGTTACTCTATTTATTTGAATAACACCTTCAATGGTCTTGCACCTAAAGGAATGGTTTATTGAATCTCGATCGTAGTGATACACATTTTCATGCCAAAAGTATAAGATAGTAATGATAGTACCACTTACTTGTGGCACTGCCATGTGAGTCATATTGGTATAAAACGCATGAAGAAGTTCCATGTTGATGGATCTTTGGACTCACTCATTTTTGAAAAGTTTGAGACATGCGAACCATGTCTATTGGTGTATACACATGAAGAAACTCCATGCAGATGGACCGTTTGGACTCACTTGATTTTGAATCACTTGAGATATGCAACATGGGCAAGATGACTGAAAAGCCTCGGTTTCAGTAAGATGGAACAAGATAGCAACTTGTTGGAAGTAACACATTTTGATATGTGCAGTCCAATGAGTGCTGAGGCGTGCAGTGAATATCGTTATGTTCTTACTTCACAGATGATTCGAGTAGATGTTGAGTATATTTACTTGATGAAACACAAGTCTGAATTATTGAATGGTTCAAGTAATTTCAGAGTGAAGTTTAAGATCTTCGTGACAAGAGGATAGAATGTCTATGATATGATCATAGAGATGAATATCTGAGTTACGAGTTTTGGCACACAGTTAAGACATTGTGCAAATTGTTTCACAATTAATACCGCCTAGAACACCATAGTGTGATGGTGTGTCCGAACATCATAGTTGCACTCTATTGGATATGGTGCGTACCATGATATCTCTTATCGAATTACCACTATCGTTCATGGGTTAGGCATTAGAGACAACCGCACTCACTTTAATGGGGCACCACGTAATTCCGTTGAGATGACACCGTTTGGAGAAACCTAAGTTGTCGTTTCTTAAAAGTTTGGGGCTGCGACGCTTATGTGGAAAAGTTTCAGGTTGATAAGCTCGAACCCAAAGCGGACAAAATGCATCTTCATAGGACACCCAAAACAGTTGGGTATACCTCCTAATTCAGATCCGGAAGCAATAGGGATTGTTTCTTGAATCGGGTCCTTTCTCGAGGAAAAGTTCGTCTCGAAAAGTTGAGTGGGAGGATGGTGGAGACTTGATGAGGTTATTGAACCATCACTTCAACTAGTGTGTAGCAGGGCACAGGAAGTTGTTCCCGTGGCACCTACACCAATTGAAGTAGAAGCTTATGATAGTGATCATGAAGTTTCGGATCAAGTCACTGACGTACCTCGTAGGGTGACAAGGATGCGTACTACTTCAGAGTGGTACGCAATCCTGTCTTGAAGGTCATGTTGCTAGACAACAATGAACCTACGAGCTATGGAGAAGCAATGGTGGATCCAAATTCCGACAAATGGTTAGAAGCCATGAAATCCGAGATAGGATCCATGTATCATAACAAAGCATGGACTTTGGTGGACTTGCGCGATGATCGGCAAGCCATTGAAGTAAATGGATCTTTAAGAAGAAGATGGACGTGGACGGTAATGTCACCGTCTATGAAGCTAGACTTGTGGCGAAGAGTTTTTCACAAGTTCAAGGAGTTGACTATGATGAGATTTTCTCATCCGTAGCGATGCTTAAAGTCCGTCGGAATCATGTTAGCACAAGCTGCATTTATGAAATCTGGCAGATGGATGTCAAAACGAGTTTCCTTACCAGTTTTCGTAAGGAAAGGTTGTATGTGATAAAATCAGAAAAGTTTTGTCAATCCTAAGGATGCTAAAAGGTATGCTAGCTCCAGCAATCCTTCTAAGGACTGGAGTAAGCATCTCGGAGTTGGAATATGCACTTTGATAGGATGATCAAAGATTTTGGGTTTATACAAAGTTTATGAGAAACTTGTATTTCCAAAGAAGTGAGTGGGAGCACTATAGAATTTCTGATGAGTATATGTTGTTGACATATTGTTGATCAGAAATGATGTAGAAAGCATATAGGGTTGTTTGAAAAGTGTTTTTCAATAGAAAACCTGGATTAGGCTACTTGAACATTGACCATCGAGGTCTATAAGGATAGATCAAAAATGCTTAATAATACTTTCAAATGAGCACATACCTTGACATGATCTTGAAGGTGTTCAAGATGGATCAGTCAAAGAAGGAGTTCTTGCCTAAGATGTAAGGTATGAAGTTAAGAGTTAAAGCTCGACCACGGCAGAAAAGAGAGAAAGGACGAAGGTCGTCCCCTATGCTTCAGACATAGGCTCTATAGTATGCTATGCTGTGTACCGCACCGGAAGTGTGCCTTGCCATGAGTCAGTCAAGGGGTGCAAGAATGATCCAGGAATGGATCATTGGACAGCGGTCAAAATTATCCTTAGAGGAATAAGGACATGTTTCTCGATTATGGAGGTGATAAAGAGTTCGATGTAAAGGGTTACGTCGATGCAAGCTTTAACACCTATCCGAATGACTTTGAGTAGCAAAACGGATACGTATAGTGGAGCAACCATTCGGAATAAGCTTCAAGTGGAGCGTGGAAGCAGCATTTACAATATGACATAGAAATTTGCAAAGCACACACGGATCTGAAAGGTTCAGACCCGTTGACTAAAAACCTCTCTCACAAGCAAGACATGATCAAACCTGAAAACTCATTGAGTCTTAATCACATGATGATGTGAACTAGTTTACAGACACTAGTAAACTCTTTGGATGTTAGTCACATGGCGATGTGACCTATCGGCGTTAAGCACATGACGATGTGAACTAGATTATTGACTCTAGTGCAAGTGGGAGACTGTTGGAAATATGCCCTAGAGGAAATAATAAATTAGTTATTATTATATTTCCTTGCTCATGATAATCGTTTATTATCCATGCTATAATTGTATTGATAGGAAACTCAGATACATGTGTGGGTACATAGACAACACCATGTCCCTAGTAAGCCTCTAGTTAACTAGCTCGTTGATCAATAGATGGTTACGGTTTCCTGACCATGGACATTGGATGTCGTTGATAACGGGATCACATCATTAGGAGAATGATGTGATGGACAAGACCCAATCCTAAGCCTAGCACAAAGATCGTAGTTCGTATGCTAAAGCTTTTCTAATGTCAAGTATCTTTTCCTTAGACCATGAGATTGTGCAACTCCCGGATACCGTAGGAATGCTTTGGGTGTACCAAACGTCACAATGTAACTGGGTGGCTATAAAGGTGCATTACAGGTATCTCCGAAAGTGTCTGTTGGGTTGGCACGAATCGAGACTGGGATTTGTCACTCCGTGTAAACGGAGAGGTATCTCTGGGCCCACTCGGTAGGACATCATCATAATGTGCACAATGTGATCAAGGAGTTGATCACGGGATGATGTGTTACGGAACGAGTAAAGAGACTTGCCGGTAACGAGATTGAACAAGGTATCGGGATACCGACGATCGAATCTCGGGCAAGTACAATACCGCTAGACAAAGGGAATTGTATACGGGATCGATTGAGTCCTTGACATCGTGGTTCATCCGATGAGATCATCGTGGAACATGTGGGAGCCAACATGGGTATCCAGATCCCGCTGTTGGTTATTGACCGGAGAACGTCTCGGTCATGTCTGCATGTCTCCTGAACCCGTAGGGTCTACACACTTAAGGTTCGGTGACGCTAGGGTTATAAAGGAAGCTTGTATGTGGTTACCGAATGTTGTTCGGAGTCCCGGATGAGATCCCGGATGTCACGAGGAGTTCCGGAATGGTCCGGAGGTAAAGATTTATATATGGGAAGTTCTGTTTTGGTAACCGGAAAAGTTTCGGGCGATATCAGTAATGTACCGGGACCACCGGGAGGGTCCCGGGGGTCCACCAAGTGGGGCCACCTGCCCCAGAAGGCTGCGTGGGCCAAGTGTGGGAGAGGACCAGCCCCTAGGAGGGCTGGTGCGCCCCCCACAAGGGGCCCAAGGCGCAAGGAAGAGTGGGAGGGGGCAAACCCTAGTCCAGATGGGCCTTAAGGCCCACCTAGTGGGCGCCTCCCCTCTCTCCCCTCTTGGCCGCCTCCCCAAAACCCATCTAGGGCTGGCCGCCACCCCTAGGGGGTGGAAACCCTAGAGGGGGCGCAGCCCTCCCCTTCCCCTATATATATTGGAGGTTTTTGGAGCAGCCCAAGACATGAGAACCTCTCCTCTCGTTGGTGCAGCCCTGCATCTCTTCTTTCTCCTCTCCTGTGGTGCTTGGCGAAGCCCTGCAAGATTGCCACGCTCCTCCATCACCACCACGCTGTTGTGCTGCTGCTGGATGGAGTCTTCCTCAACCTCTCCCTCTCTCCTTGCTGGATCAAGGCGTGGGAGACGTCACCGGGCTGTACTTGTGTTGAACGCGGAGGTGCCGTCCGTTCGGCACTAGGATCTCCGGTGATTTGGATCACGATGAGTACGACTCCTTCAACCCCGTTCTCATGAACGCTTCCGCTTAACGATCTACGAGGGTATGTAGATGCACTATCCTTCCCTCGTTGCTAGTTTCTCCATAGATAAATCTTGGTGACACGTAGGAAAATTTTGAATTTCTGCTACGTTCCCCAACAAGTAGTTGGAGTGGATTCAATCGTGTAATGTGAACTCATCATGATCATCATAATCTATCTCGTATCATTCATGCCCTCGATGTGTGAGTAGTTTACCTAGTTCTCGGGGATATGGAGGAACCCTAGTATGTCATAGATCGTTTGGTAGTAGGATTTAAGATACACTTTATATGTTTATGTTAATAATCTTCTTGATGTTGGGTGAAGTCGACCATCCAACACATGCCAATTTTGGATGGAAGGTTATTACTGCTAGTGTGACAGTTGGTTTCTAAGGTAGATTAGTGAACGTACCTGTCTCTCTTCGTCCGAGATCGTTACAGCAGGGGTAAATAGAGAACGCTTTTAGCTGCGTCCACGGGGAAGACCCCCTTAATTATCATGTAGCATCCGGAGTGGGGATGAATGGTAGTGGCGTATGCGATGTTGTTGTCGTGTGTATGCATGTATCTGTACTTGGCTCCGCCCATAAATAAAAACATATAAACTGACTTAGGAATCCGACGTAGCATTATGTTTAGTTATCGGTCATGTAGACACATACTGGTGGGGAATCCGGACTACGTGTAAATGCTTTAGTCCTATCGATTCTCACAATCTTCACTCACTTCTTGTGTTACTTTATTTTACTTTTGCAAGTCTATTTCTGTGTTCACTACAATCACCCAATACTTTTAGTTCATTTTCACTTTGCTTTGGACTGCATCTATCTTGCAGGCCCTGCTATTTAAACTCTTCAAGAGACAAAGACTGATTCTTGTGCTTCCTGCGGAATCGATACTCTTACATCAAAAAGGCTACAACTAAACCCTATGCACTTGCATGCCATTAGACTTTGTCACCAAACCGACCCTAGTCAACACCCTACCACATGGCCCAGAGTCGCTACTCTGGCTCACAAACATCAACAACACAACACACCGGCCCTGAGGCCACGCACCTGATGGGACAATGACTCAAGTACCCAAGTAGAGAGACCAATCACCCAAATCTCACCGACATGATATGTAAAACCACCACTCTGGCTTCCTCAGCAGCCCCAAGGATGCGCACCTGAAGATTCGACACCACTCCCTCCCAAGCGACCAGAGTAGACATCCCTTCATCACAGAAGCAATCTCTAAGGCCACCAATCCGGCTTCCACACCGACCCTGAGGCTGCGCACCTGCCTAGCCGACATCGACACACCATGCGAACTTGATCCACTAGCAACAGACATAAGGCTGGACCTCGAAAGGCAACCCCCGACACCCCACCCTCGGGGAAAATGACAGGTATGCCTCCAACGCCCACTCCGGCAAAGCTCAAAATTGATGAACTTAAATCGCCCGAACATCACTTTCTAATTTTGGATGGCCAATTTAGCTAACGAAACAAAAAAATAATACCATAAGAAGGAGATTTTCACTTTACAGAGTTAAAAAATAGATTAAACCAATCGATAATGAACATAGATAAATACGCCTCCTCTTCAAAAAAACCTAGGGTTCCTCTGCCTCTCGCTGGTGCCGCCGCCGGTCTACCTCGTCTCCGGTGGGCTTAGGGCCATAGGGGTGTGGTGGATCCTGGCCCATACCGGCGGGAGGGCTCCTTTTTTAGATGTTTTTTTATGGTTTTGTTAGGGTTTGTGTCTTGCTCAGTAATGCGAGACCGGGGCGGCTCCCTGAAGATGAAATAAGATTCTCCCCGCCTAGCCCTTGTTTCGGTGGTGCGTTTAGCATCTTAGGTGGGCTTGTGATGGTGTGTCTTCAGGGATCTGTCTTTGATGGATCTGCTCGGATCTGATCGTCATTTGTCTATGTTCATGTTTTTCAGGTTGGATCATTTTGATCTATAAGCTACTCTTCATGTTCATCGGCAACGGTTACTGTTCTGGAACGCTGGTTCTATGCGGCCTTAATTCGGCGACTTTCGGACTGTCTACCGCAACAAGTTTTACCGGCTCCGGCCGGCGCGGAAGGGGCGATGATAACGGTGCCTTCAGCTCACTTTAGTGCCTGTAGTCGTCGCTAGGAGGTCTAGAGATCTGTATTTTTTATTATTTTTGGTGTTCGACGTGTTATCATGAAGTTTTTAAGGAGAACTTAATCATCAACTCTTTTTTTATTTAGATTGCCGAATAACTGAGGAGCAAAAGTTACACATTATTCCAGACTTATAAATTAATAAACCATACAATGCACACAACTAGATTAGACGGGAGGGTGCACAGGTTTTCATGCACGTGACGAGTGAAGGGTGGCAGATGTTGTCGCTCATACAGCAGTAACACCCCGGCATGTCTGCGCAGGATCCAGCTCGGCAGGGATCGCCTGGGTAAATTATCTTACTGCCGTTTCCCATGTCTGGATCCAAGTTTCTGCCTGTGGAATAGAAAACAAAATGTTAATCTTCATGCTAATTACTATCAAGTAGGAGTAGCATGCAATCCATACACAATCACTTGGCGAATAATTAACCGTAAGCATCCCAAGTAACCGTGTGCACCAAAAATTCCAAGAAAGAAAATTGAACGGAAAGTCAAATTAACTGAGGTGGGACAATAAGAATAAGTCTGGTGATTATCTAGCTGACAGTACTTACTTTGCCCATGATTAGCCAAGAAGACGAGAAGAAGCACTCAGAGTACGATCGTTGTGTGCAAGGGGTTCATAGATCTAGCCATCGTTGTCTGCTAGGAGTGCTGCGTCTGGTGCTCATCTACTACTACTATATAGTACTCCCTCTGTAAACTAATATAAAAGCGTTCAGATAACGTTCAAGTTCATATATGCAGACGATGTTTATACCAACTCAATTAGGGGAGTCCAGGGCAAGGAGTAAAGTGCGCCATTAATCCACAATCAAAGCACATATTGCGGGAATCTTTGGGATTTATTATATATTAATATTAAATTAAATATAAAAAGATCCAAATGGACATATCCGAATAATCTCGGTCCTTAAATCATGTCAATCTAACGTCCTATATTGCTTCAACACAAATTTAGCATGCAATTAACATTATACTAAAAATTAACATCTACATCATACATGTAATTAGCACGTAATTGATATCCTACCTAATATCAACATGCAATTAATTTTCTCCCTAATATAGGTCGTTCAATTGACTTTGCTTTGAAGTCCTTTTTTATTAGATGACACGTTGCGTCAATTAGCGCGGAGGCCAACTGCATACCAGAATGTAAGCAAACTATTTAAAATATATATTCTTCTTAATTGTCTGAAAACTATTATGTTCATACTGCATTTCTATTTGCTTTTACAATGATCATTGCACATCTCTTTCTTTGGCTATTTCTTGCCCACTTTAGCCGTTGCGGCGGTTCCTGAAGATGAAATAAGATTCTCCCCGTCTAGCCCTCATACTGGTGGTCTGTCTTCAGAGGATCTGTCTTTGGTGGATCTGCTCGGATCTAGTCATTGTTTCTCTATATTCGTGCGTCTTCAGGTTGAATCCTTTTGATCTACGATACTCTTCATCGACGGCGGGTGTTGTTCTTGTGCGTTGATCCTATGGGGTCTTAACTCAACGACTTTCCTAGTGCCTACTACAACAAATTTTGTTGGCCTCGATCAGGAAGAGGCGATGATGGCGGCCCTCATTTGGCTCGATTTAGTGCTTGTAGTCGTCTCTAGGTGGCTTACGGATATGGTTGTAATTTTTATTATTTCTTGTGTACGTTGTATTGCCATGATTAGGAATAACGAGGAGCAAAAATGACACATTATTCCAAACTTAATAAAGCATGCAATGCACGCAACAACTAAGCTAGACAGGTGAGCCGTGGAGAAGACGGGTAGAAGAAGACCCTGGGCAAAAATGACACACCAAAACATAGTATAAGTGCCACTTGCACTTTCAACTATGATATAGAGCACCGCAAGATTGAACCCATTACAAAACACGTCTTCTACTAAAGATAAATCAATGTAGTTGGCCAAACCAACGAATAGATCAGAGAGAAATACAAAGCTATAACAATCATGCATAATAAAGTTCAGAAAAGACTCATTTACTTTCAATGAATATTCCAATCATAAACCCACGATTCATCGGATCACAACAAACACGCTGCAAAAGAAGATTACATATGATAGAACTCCAAGAAGATCGAGGAGAACATTGTATTGAAGATCAAAGAGAGAGAAAAAATCATCTAGCTACTAGCTATGGACCCGTAGGTCTATAATGAACTACTCACGCATCGTCGGAAAAAGCAGTAAGGATGAAGTAGAAGCCCTCCGTGATTGGTTCCCCCTCCGGCAGAGAACCGGAAAAGGCCTCCAGATGGGATCACGGAAGAACAGAAGCTTGCGGCGGCATAAAAGCTGTTTTTCTGTTGGCTCACTGTTGGTTTGGGAATATTTGGCAGTTTATAGAGGTGCAATTATGTCAAATGGAGTTGCGTGGGAGTCACGAGCTCAGGGGGCGCGCCCACCCCCTAGGGCGCGCCTAGTGAGCTCGTGACTCACACGTAAGTCTTCTGGCCTCGTCTCGAGCCTTATAGGGTCCCTTCTGGTCCAGAAGAAATCACCGTAAAGTTTCATCTTGTTTGGATTTTGTTTCATATTTATTTTTCTGAAAAGTAAAAAACAAGCAAAAAGACAAGAACTGGCACTGGGCACTGGGTTAATAGGTTAGTCCCCAAAAAGATATAAGATAGCATATAAATGTATATAAAGCATCGAATATTGATAATATAATAGCATGAAACAATAAAAAATTATAGATACGTTGGAGACGTATCAGAATTCTTCTCCCTTTTGTGATGTCATGGTGAATAGGTAATGGAGATGGGTGAATGAGAAGGAATGACCTTCAACGGTTCTTCTTCTTCGGATATATTCTCCCTCTGTTTTGCATGGTGTGGCGGCGGCTGCGTCTCTCTGATGGTGTGCTCCCCTTCACTAAAGTTGTTCGTGTTGAGGTGGAGCTGGCGGGGGGTGGTATGATCGTCACTGCTCCGAGCAGACGTGGTATTGTGATCTAATGTTCTGGTGCATTTTTGTCCAACATGAAAGTTGCCCCATTTATTTAGGTTCAATTGATGGGATGTTGATCGGTTTCCTTGTTCCAAAAGTATACTTGTTTTGCACATCAAAGGAAAAACAAGTTTTCTTCTTTCTTAAAAGGTTAGCGTTAGAAAGAGGCGGGAGATAACAAAAACTCGATGGAAGCCACATCAAAACCTTGTAATAAAAGTAGCACAATATCGAGGCATCAACTCCCCCAAGCTAAAGTCTTGCTCATCCTCAAGCAGCTAAGATATAAGAAGAATGAAAGGGAGTAAACCCGTGAATAGTTTCAAAACCAGATTGAATCCAGCCCAAACCATACGTACGAGATTCTGCCTCTTTCATCCGAACCAATCCAATCCAAACTTTAACCACCATAATCGAGACCAAACCACCCAGCCCCATCCAACCCATTTTTCATTTATGGATTGAAACTGCAGTTTGAAAACGCGGACACAAGAAGCTGGTGTGCTGGACAACCCATGCCCGTGAGGATGCGCCTCCACGCCCACCGCTGTGGGTAGTTGATCTTCGGCTTCAAAGTAGCAGGTCTTGTCTGATGTGTAGTAGGGTCGGTGAGTCGGAGGCGGCGCTCGCTCAAGCGTGGGCACCAGGACGCCGATTCCGAGAAAGATCCTTTTTTTTTTTGGAAGAAAAAAAAAATGGCCACAAGAGAGAGAGAGAGTAGAGCAGAGTAGAAGAAAAGATACTGGGCCACCGCCTGGGACGGAGAGAAGCCCATTTTAGTAGCACCACAGGCCTGTTTATCCTGCCTCCATGCCCGCCATGGATATATATCCTTCCAATCCAATCCAATCCAATCCCAACCCTAGCGGAGCCCAAAGCCAAGGAGAAATCGCTCGCTCGAACCCTATCCTCTCCTCCCCTCCCCTCCCCTCCCCTCCCCTCCCCGCAGCCGCAGGCACCCAAAACCCTAGCGCCGCCGCGCCGGATCTTTCTCTGCAGCTCGCCCCTCCCCCCCCTACCTGCCGGATTCATCCATCCATCCATCCATCCATCCATGTGAGTCTCTCTCTCTCTCGGTCGAGATCTGGTTGGTTGGTTGGTTGGTTTCTAGCTAGGCTAATCTAATCTAGGGTTTGTTTGAATCGAATCGAATCGAATCCAATCCAATCGAATTGACACGAGAGAGCTTGGTTTTCATTCAGGATGGGAGAGGCCAAGGAGAACGACGTGTACGAGGAGGAGCTGCTCGACTACGAGGAGGACGACGACAAGGCCCTCGACGCCTCCTCCGCCAAGCCCGCCGCCGACGCCGCCCAGGCCAAGAAGGGCTACGTCGGCATCCACAGCTCCGGATTCCGCGACTTCCTCCTCAAGCCCGAGCTGCTCCGGGCCATCCAGGACTGCGGATTCGAGCACCCCTCCGAAGGCAAGCCCCCTCATATATCCATCCACCTACTATACTTTTTTTCTCGACTTTAGCCGTCCATTAATTAATTACTACTTGAATAAAGAAAATTTCACCCTGCTGCGAAAATCGACCAAATTAATAATGAGATGCTAACATAACATCTACATACTTGTAGCCTGTCAATGTAAACAAATCTAACTGTTTCAATACTAGTGTAGAAAATTAGGTTTCGACCCTAATTCATTTCGCCATTTAGTCTAGGAATAATTAATTACTTGTCTCTGTTAAATAAATGCGAAAAACATGCCAACCAAATTAACAAGAGATGCGTAAACTGCAACATACCGACCCTATTAATTAATTAATAGGTGCTCAACATAACATGTTTACAATAACATACTTGTAACCTGTCAATTTAAGTTAAGCTTTAAGCCAAGCTAACAGATTCAATAATGTAGCAAAATTTTTGGCCGGAATCGGGCTTTTTCAGAACTACACTTCTGATTGTGAAATGGCAATATGCCATTTACCTTATTACTTTAGTGTGTTCGGCAACTATTTCCTTCAGATCCTGGCCACATGATCTCTATTAGGCTACATGTCTAATTCAACTCAACTGCATTTTTTGTTGTTGTTTGTTGTTTTGCTTGCTGTGTGAATCTCATGTGTAGTATTTGCTATGGTGTGGACTGCACTTTGGGTGCTATGTTTCCTATTTTCCTGTGCATTTTATCCAGTCAAATTCTGGCCAAGTTTAAACACTTAAGCTTACACTTTCTGCTTTTTCAAACATTGGTTTTGGAACTGGATGTATGGAGTATGAACAAAGTCAACTGAACCAACTTTGCTATTCTCAGCTTTACTTAGTCAACTTTGCTATATTACCTAGTCCATCGTTTTTCAACTTTGTTGTTCTCAGCTTTATTTAGTCAGCTTGTTGATGATATTCTTTCGTTGCTGGTATGTATGCAGGTATACTTTCTCCTGACATTTCCCGTTGGAGGGAAATATGGTAAAACTTTCCATTAACCCGGGACCCAGAAGCTTCACTTTTTACTCACTGGGGTGCTGCTCCGATTTTATTTGGTTCCTTCCTCCACATCAGTGCAACATGAGTGCATCCCTCAAGCAATCCTCGGAATGGATGTCATCTGCCAAGCAAAATCTGGGATGGGGAAGACTGCTGTCTTTGTCCTGTCGTCTCTCCAGCAGATCGATCCTACTGCTGGTCAGGTGGCAGCGCTCGTATTGTGCCACACCAGAGAGCTGGCTTACCAGGTGGGTTTATGAATATATGCTTTGTTCTATTCCCACACATTTTCTCCCTTGTTTGCTCATTTGCCGCCCTTGTCTTGTGCAGATTTGCAACGAGTTCGAGAGGTTCAGCAAATTTCTGCCTGAATTAAAGGTTGCTGTATTCTATGGAGGTGTTCACATCAAGAAACATCAGGATTTGCTCAAGAACGACTGCCCCCACATTGTTGTGGGCACACCTGGGAGGATTCTAGCTCTAGCTAGAGACAAGGACCTCTCTTTGAAGAATGTGAGGCATTTCATTCTTGACGAGTGTGACAAGATGCTTGAGTCACTGGGTAATTTGTCATCCTTCACTTGCTGCTATCATATCATTATGCCCTTGACTGGATGACAAATATGTATGCATTCTGCAGACATGCGGAGGGATGTCCAGGAGATTTTCAAGATGACACCTCATGATAAGCAGGTCATGATGTTTTCGGCAACTCTCAGCAAGGAGATCCGTCCCATTTGCAAGAAATTTATGCAAGATGTAATGCCCCTGCCTAATGTCTTATCTCAATTGCACAGTGCATCATATTTAAGTCGTGTCCTCCACTGGTTATCAGTTATCAATAGGTTTGTCCTTGTTTTTTGTAATCTTACATGTATAGAGTTCTCTCGTCAAGTCGTGTTTTTCTTCTGTTTTCCATTACTACCTTGCATAGGGCAATACCGTGGAAGCCATTTATGAGTCTTTCAAGTGGTTTGGGTATCTGTCAGTAGCTGTGGTCAGTTTCTGTTGGGAACCAGTCTGGAGGTTAACTATCTGGACTCTTAGTTTGCTGCACTTAGTCACGCACATATGGAGTTAGCTGGTGGATGTGGAGTTTCAGTGGAGTTTAGCTGGTGGTGGTTCTGGTTCTCATTTTCAATGTTGCCATATGTCAGCCTGGAATTGTCTGTGATGCACTGTTGCAATGGCTGATGAACTTGATTGGAACAAACATGGTGTGCAACAGTGCAGAACTGAAGTTCCACGCGGGGGCAGCATCTTCTGAAGATGAAGGAATTCAGATACTTGGAATGTACCTGTAGATTGATGCTGGAATGCTAATTTCTTTCATCTACCATTTGTTCCCTTACAGCCTATGGAAATTTATGTTGATGATGAGGCAAAGTTGACCCTTCACGGTCTTGTTCAGGTAGCTTTTGTCGTTTTACACTGTTTTGCACGTTCATTTCACTAGTTTTTGTTCAACTGTGTGATTATACTGTCTTGTTTTTGCAGCACTACATAAAATTGACTGAGTCAGAGAAGAACCGAAAATTGAACGATCTCTTGGATGCTCTCGATTTCAACCAAGTTGTGATATTTGTGAAGAGCGTTAGCAGGGCTGCAGAGCTGAACAAGTTGCTTTGTGAATGCAACTTCCCTTCAATCTGCATCCATTCTGGCATGACCCAGGAAGAGAGGTATATATATATGTGCTCTCTGCTTCATGTTGTTGAATTGCCAGTTGTAGTATGGTGGTCTTGTTGTTCTCTTGCTCAAATTGTGTGTAAATTTGTTGTAGTTGTTTCTCCTGGTTGTTGTGCCTGTGTGGGAAGAAGCATATGGTTGCATATACATATAACCATCTTTTCTAACCTATGAAGTACTTAGTTGTGAATTATTTATCAACTGGTGCTGCAGATGAGATGCTATTTTGTGCTATATACTAATAATAGTAATAATGATTACGGCACTTGGTTGTTAATTTTGCAGGCTGACCCGATACAAGAACTTCAAGGAAGGGCACAAGAGGATTCTTGTGGCGACGGATTTGGTTGGCAGAGGGATCGACATTGAGCGTGTCAACATTGTGATAAACTATGACATGCCTGATTCAGCTGATACCTACTTGCACAGGGTAATACTCCATGCATGCGTGCATGTTCCTTGCTTGGTTGGGATGCTGCTGCTGCTCTAGGTAACCTAGAAGCTAACTTGGTGGTGATGCATGCATGCAGGTTGGAAGGGCTGGGCGTTTTGGCACCAAGGGGCTTGCCATAACTTTTGTTTCGTCGGCCTCGGACTCGGACGTCCTTAACCAGGTTGGTCCATCTCTGTTTTCGGATTGCATGATTTTGATTAAGTGGAGTGACAAGGAAGATTGTTTTATGAATGAATGAAGGTGCAAGAACGGTTTGAGGTGGACATCAAGGAGCTGCCTGAGCAGATTGACACTTCAACATACAGTAAGTGGCGCATAGATAGCTGGTGGGTTGTTTGGAATGTATAATCTGCTGTCTCTGATTTGTTTGTTTCTCCATGGCATGATATTGCAGTGCCGTCGTAGACCCGCGCCGACATTGCAAGGAGGACGGAAGGAGAAGATGGAATCCTTGAATGTTTTGCTTGAAGTGATGCTGTTTTTTGCCTGCCCTGCCCTGCCCTGCTGCCGAGGGAGGGAGGCAGCAGGAGCAGCAGCTGTACCCTATTTAGTCTGTCTGTTATTTAGTCTGAGAGATGTTGGTTTGTTACTTAGGCCAAATGATGAAATGATTTTACTTGTGCTAGAATTGGATGGATGTATGATGCATGGTTTGCTTTGAAATTTTAAAAATCATGATTATTACCGTAGTTTTCAAACCATCATTATATCGTCATATTATTATTTATCATATCCCAGATTATATTTTTGTTTCTTGTTTTCCATCCTCGCAAAAAATTTGTTACATCTCTTTTTCTGCTGCTGCTGCTGCATGTGAGTCTATTTTCTCATGGCCAACAAATGCATTTTTAACCGAAATGAAAATCAGGTGACAAACAATTAAGATAATCTAAATATAAGTCCTTCATAAGAGATTTAAGATTCTATATAATAATAATACATATATTTGTATATAGTTTATTATAATAGAATCTCTAACCTTTTCGGCATTTTTGACAAAGCCGTAGCTCTTATCTGGCGTGCGTGCAGGACAAATCTTAACATCCGTTCTTGTGTATCCTTAAACGTCCGAGCCATCCGTTCTTGTGCCAAAATGTTACCATATAGTCAGGCGTACAAATAGTGATAGAATGCTTATTGAAAAGAGAGGCCGAGGATATCCTCTTCTTATTGATGTGAAATGAAATCAAGGAATACAAGTCCTCAAGTGTTACAAATATGGTGGTTGGGATGTGATCACTTCTAACTCTAGCCTTCTTGCCTTCTGTTGGATGAAACTACTATTGGATGCTTTCGGCATTGTGATTACTCGGTGCATGTTAGTGAGCTCTGTGTTGGTTGTGTTCTTCCCCTTATTCTCTAAGTGACCTCCGACCCTGTTGAGTGTCAGGTGTTCGAGTGCTTGTGCTTGATGTGACGCGACCTCCTTTGGTTCAATGAACAAATCAGGGTTGGGTCACATCATTTGAACCGATAAGAACCGGCTCGAGTTATGCCATGCATACATAATCTCTTCAACGGGTTGTCACACACATAGTTCTCTTCTGGAAGCAAAGGGTGGAAGTCATAACCGTTGTCGACGGTGACGAAAAATGTGATTTTTTTTCTTTCATGTTTCCGCTTCTCAAAGATTCCGCAAAAAAGAACATCGAGGAAAATGGGATGGAGTTTTCTGCCCATGATAATAAGGCTACCATCCTTCACAACTTCTTCCACAACCTGCGGCTTTTTCGCCTATCCGACCTCTATCCGGTGCAATTTCCTCAGTTATGCCACTTAGACTTCGACTTCTCCACTCAGTAAATTCAAGAAGCTTTCTTTAAGATGGACGTGAATGCCAACCCGGGCCCGATGGCATTGGACCAGGCTTTTACCGAAATTTTGGCACAACATCAAACTGATCATGTTTCATTTTTTCGATGACTTCGCCAACTTGCGGGTGGATGTCGAGCGCTTCAACAGATCCCACATGATCCTCCTCCCCAAAAAAGACTCTGCCAGAACCCTGTATGACTTCAGACTCCCGATGGTATTTCCATCACTACTCTCTTGACTTCGAAAACAAACTACACAACCCCCTACCTATGGAGAATATTAAACGAACGCAAAATCTCATGTCCTTGCCAACAATGGCACCTCTACCTTCTTCTGGCTTGTCTCCTCCCGACTCCGCTCGCAGACACCTACCCACACTTCTTCTCCGTCTCCATCTCAATCTCACCCTCAGTTCTGGCATCACATGTCATGCAGAATGGTTTACTCGCTACTCTGCAAAACCGCCTAACCAATGTTGCTTCTATAGAGCTTGCGTTTGTTTTGTCTTTTTTGCAAGATGTTGCCGCCAGTGATGCGCCCGACGACAGGTTCCTCACCCACGGCTCCCCGTTCTCTTCGAGGTGCGCCTACTCAGTGGTCTCCTCCGACCACAAGATCGATCTCAACGCGGGGCACATCGGGAGATCCAAGGCTCCTACCAAGGACAAGATCTTGGGCTGGCTTCTTCTTTGTCGTGATAGGTTTAGCAAGATGGCGAACTTACATCGCAAGACCATCTCTCCTCTGGCTCGGACTGTCCGCAGTGCGACATCACTCATGAGGATGCGACGCACCTCGCCATCCTTGGCCGACGCGCGGCACAGGTCTGGTCCCTCTTGGGGCTGCAACCACCTCACTCCATCAACCTCGTTTGGAATACCACAACGCCGGTCGGCCTCGACATCAACATTTGGCCCACTGTCTATTCTCATCCCCCCCCCCCACCAGCACCCACGACACAAAGCCATGTCCTTTCCTCTCCTCTCTGCTCATCCACCATCGCCTGCCGTCGCCGTTCGCCTCACGTTTGCCATCCCCGTGACCGGCGAGCACCGAAGATGAAGTAAAGGCAGGGCAGCGAGCGACAAATGTGACTGGGCGAGGAGGTGTGGCTGTCCGTAAGGGCATGTCACAGAGCTCGCCATGACCAGTGGGGTGGAGGATGCGACGCGACGCGACGCTGTTCTGGTGGGTACCCCGTGGACCTATATATTCCGTTGCACAATTTCACAGTGACGCTAAGCATTGGTGTGACGGAGTGGTTTCTCATCGAGTATGACTAGAGCTTACGTGCTGAGTCCGTGTGGATCCACCCCATCATTTTCATATCAGGAGGACGCCGAGCTCGTCCGAGTGGTGGGGCACCAGGACAGATCACTTTAGGTTTTCTGAACTTGGTTTAGGAATTTATTAATAATTTTCACTTCCTACTCCCTCCGTAAACCAATATAATTAAGAGCGTTTAGATCACTGTATTAGTTTACAGAGGGAGTAGTTAGATGACAGATTGAGTGACCAATTGGCAAACTATAAGCGGAGACTCCATGGACTTCTCAGTGAGTGATGTTGGGACAGGAGGAAGGGAATAACATTCCATGGGTAACTCGAATGGGAAAAGGTCTATGGTGCCACTGTCCTACTGCTCATGTCTTGGTTTGCAGATCGACACACCAGAATGGTACCCACGCGGCTGGCTTGCTGTGTCTGGTCCTACTTTCTGCAGAATGAATTTTCTTAAGATTGCTACTTAGAACATGTACCAAATAAAAGGAACACTTAGAAAGTGGGTTACAAGAGCTGAAGCTCATTGCAAAGAATTTCTAGGTACTATTTTTCTCTACTTATCCATTAATCTACATGAAACAAGCCCACCCCTAATAAGTGTATACCTCAATCAGTGCTAGAAGTTATGGAGGAGGTTGAAAAATAGGATGTTGTTTTTGATGGCCATAGGAATTATAGAAATATCAGTAGTAGAAAATGTATGTGTGAATAAACCAACCATGGGGTCTTTGATCAAATAGCCTTACACTACTAGGGAAAAGCCTATACACAGAACTTTAGCAGTAGCGCGCGCCAAAAAACCGCGCTGCAGATACACATATAGCAGTAGCGCGTCCCGGCCTAAAAGCGCTACTACAAATATTCCCACCACTAAGCCGATCGGCTACACATAGTAGTAGCGCTCTTTTAGAAACAGCCCTGCCGCTAATTTTTTGTAGCAGCGCGTTTATGTGTAAGGCGCTACAGCTAACGGAAATAAAATAAAATGAAAGCAAGTAGAAAAGTAAATGAAAATGAAAGAAATAGAAAAAGGAGAAAGGAAAAAATAAAATGTAAAGAAAAATAAAAGAAAAAAGGGAAAAAAGGAGAAAGGAATAGCAGTAGCGGGTTTCAGGAAATGCGTTGTAGCCAACTTAGCTATAGCGTGTTTTCGGAAACGCGCTACCGTTACGTTTCACTTAAACAGCAGTTTCCCCCCCGGCCACCACTTCTTCCCCAAATCCCTCGCCCTCGCCGCTGTCTCCCCAACTCGCCGTCGCCCCACTTCGCCGCCGTCTCCTGCCGGCGTGGACGCTTGCAACCTCACCGCCGCCGCCCGAGGCCGCCCTCAGCCTCACCGCCGCCGCCCGAGGCCGCCCTCAACGTTACCGTCGCCGCCCTCCACCTCACCGCCGCCCGAGCCCGCCCAAGACCGCCGTTGCCCGTGCCCGAGCCCGCCCTCTCCGCCCCTGCCTCCGTCACCGAGCACCTCCCC